>NC_135855.1:13823885-14123885 GCF_031162955.1 Sander vitreus | reverse complement strand
AGCGGTGTGCGTCGCCACGACGTGTAGTTACATTTTGAAATGCGTGAAAAAAAATGGAACAAATAAATACATAGATATTAATTTACTAAATTGTTATTTATAGTTTAAAAAATAATAATAATAAAGAATTTAATTGAATAGATAGGCCCAATTGTCACCGATACCCGATCCAGCTATCTGAGTTGGTATCGGCCCAATATCAGTATCGGTGCATCTTTAATTACTTGGTTGGTTGGTTTTAGACTATGGTAGATTGGTTCTTCTTGGAAAATATTGATTTTGATGAACTGATTGACATCATGCAGAATAATCTAAATACTTACCATAAAGTGGGTACTATATAAAGATAAAATATATATAAGATAAGACAAACCCTAAACAGACAAACAGTATCATTTTACTTTGGTCCAGACTAGAGGTGTGCCGGTTTACTGGTTTTATTATCATACCTGCAAACTCAGAAGGGCTGAAAAAGGTGACACATCCCTTGCTTTCCATTAGAACGTTAATGTTAAACATGTTAAAAACAACGTTAGAGAAAACAATGATATTGTTGGCAGATAACAGCACTTACCTCAAAACTAAGTGAATCAGTGATTGTGATTGGCCAAATGACTCGCGTGACATAACCAAAGATTTTTTATTGTGAAGAAGACCGCAGTAGGTTTGGGAAATTGTACCCCCCCCCCCCCAAATAAATACTCTTCGGATCTACACGATTCACGTGGATGACATTTTCCCATTCAAACGGCGATTTTCACCGAAAAGCGACTAGTTTGCAGGTATGTATTATATACTGTGGTGAAACATTATGATGCTGAGCTGATAAAAAAAGTGAATGAACGAAAAAAAGAAGAAAAATGTAGGACAAGTAGGTCTTCATACGCACAAAACTCAGAGATACAAGGATGTCGCTTCGGAAGGGATTTAAACTACAGGACTATCAAGTTTGCCGAAAAACAGTAAGAACCCATACACTCTGTCCGGGCAGGATTAAAATCACTGAGCAGAGCAGGTAAACGCACCCCACTTGGAGAAATAAATCCAGTCCGAATGGGGCTTTAGACCAGTGGCTGGGATCATAAACACTGCCTGTGAAAGAACCAAAAAATACTGCACACTGAAATTAAACTCAGTCAACTGTCTTAGACTTTAAACAACCAACCTGCTTTAGTGCAATTTTAAAGCGGTTTTCCTCTGCAGTACAAATGTGAAATAAGTTGGAAATGTGTTACATGAAGATATGAAAAGTTGAGGTGTATCAGCTATAATGTGGGTACAGATTTGTTCCTGTGGTTTTTCAGTGCATGGATAGTTATTTTCACTACCCACCGCCTGCTTATTACATTTCTGTTTTCTTTGGCTTTCTCAGAATCTAACTATAGACAGAAAGTGTGTGTGTGTGTGTGTGTGTGTGTGTGTGTGTGTGTGCATGAGATCAGTGTTACAGTGCGAGTGTGGTTGTTCATGTACGTATACACACACTCTACATGGTGTAATAGGCTACGGGGGTGGTGTTCATAGTCTTAAACAGAATGGATGCAAAATCCACATTACACAACACATTCCCATTCCAGAATAGTGATCCATCAAGCCCTTGCACCAAGCATCTGTACATAAACCTCAATTATGCTAATGCTAATCCCTGGGACATTGACATAAGTAGGCAAGGAGGCTAACGGCTAAAGACTTTGATGTGTGCTGCCATTTGGCTGGGCCTCCTAAAAGACTAGCATTGGACCCCCAACTCCACCAGGGCTTAAGGAGGAAAAACCAGCCCGGCCTTGTCTGTTCCTCTACTGATTACAAGAGCTTAGGGGACTTCTTTTATTTACCTCTTTGGTATGGACCCCAATCATGGGTGTCAGTTCTCTCCACTGCCGCTTGGCAGTCCTTTTTACTCACCCCTCCCCTCTGCCATACTTCTGCTTTCTTTTGTTTTTCATTTTCATCTTGTGGTTGCCTTCCATGTGGGACATTTACATCCAACACCTTATATTTTTATTCCCATATTGGCAATTTTTCAGAACATACCAGCAGTTATGATGGTGTTAATCCCTATTCAATCCTGTTCGTATTGCCAGGATCTGAAATAACAAAAGAAAATTCTACCATCTTACATTTTGAGGGCTTTATTCGAGGAGAGAGACTCTTTCGGGACTAAGTGGTCCACAGAAAACCTGTTTCCCAAAAAACCTTGGCACTCACTCATTGCGTGTTTGCATAATGGGACTTGCTTGATTACAAGTTGCTTTTTGAAAATTGAACCCGTAGCTCTAATCTTTTCTCTTAATAAAAAATAGGTCAGAAACTTCCTGTCAAATAGAAAGAATGTTTGCACTGATTTAGTTCCATTAATGAGAAGTGTTTTTTGAAGCACTTTGTCCCCTTTGTTACTTAAAATGAAGTTAAAATTTCCCCAAGCTTTCAGGAAAAACCCTTCCACAAGAGAAGGATTAAAGCTTATTTTCAGTGAATGAGTCACAAGAACACATGAAAATGGGAAAAACACTGCAGACAGTTTGTGTAACAATAGAGATTATGAACCTTTAAGAGGGATTTGGGAAAATAATTGGGGCTTGTTCTAATTTTAGGGGTGAGGATTGTGAAATGGTGGCATAACCTTTTAGGTCTGGATCAATAGAGACCGAAAACCTCGAAGGCCAACAGGGGGGAAACACACTTTCTTTGAGTGCCACATAATTATATGTTGTAGTACAGCCTACTGGTAAGGCTTGTGCTCAAAACTGGGACATGATGCTGCTGCTGCTGACGTGTGTGGTAATAGGGAACTTAAAAAAAATAAAGCCTCTGACAATTGTGTTTGTTGTGTGTTTGTATTTGTATATGCAATCTGTCAGGCAAGCTGAGTGGCTTGCTTTAAGTGATTTAAGTGCTTACTTTACAAAGATAAAAGCGGACCAAAGGCTACAGGTTGAAAACTAGTTCATACAAAGTGACCAAGTCTTGCTTAGCCTGGGAAAACCCTGACGAACTTCCGGCAAATTTGAGATTTGCTCTGCAAGTCAGTCTGGCCAAGAGCCCATTCAAGCCCATTTCCAATTTTTCCAAATCGAGGCACCAATCACAACCGTTGAGGAGGGCTTTACACGATGACGATAGCGCAGCGATGGAGAGCAGCTTTTTGTTTACATTCAACATGACGGCCACCGAAGCGCAGCAACGCGTTGATGCCGCTGTCGCTGCTACGTCACCCGGCTCGTTGGTCTGATTGGTTGAAGGACTATCCAATTGCGCCCAGAGGCATTTGAGCAGCGTCCGTTGGTGACGCCCCTTTGGAAATGAGCTGTGAATGAACGTTCCCCAGACCCTTCTCAGTTGTAACTGAGAAGGGTCTGGTGTCAACCAGGCTAAGTGGGGCCATTACAGTGAGGGGCAAGATTCATTCCAATAGGGATAACAACTTAAAGTCTATCCTTGAAGGTTTTAATGGGATTGTACTCAGGTGTACATATGGAAAAGGGATTTAAGTAGTTGTATGAACAAAGAAAAAAAAATGCAGACACTGAAAGACGTTGGGGGGATTGCGTTTCAGACATGGTTCGACAATCTGACAACCACTTTTGCTGATGCCTTTAGGCTAACAGCCAGGTACTGTAGACATGCTAACACAACAAGCTGGACAAGTCTGCAGGGATTACCACTGACTCAAAAATGAAAACATGCAAACACCAGAGCATTTGAGCGAAATGGAGCAGGTGAGAATTTCCACTCCTCGCTTACGGAGCTGTTCTTGCCTCCACTCCCTCGCTCAATTTTGCTCTAAGATCAACTCGAGGTGCATGCCCACTGTAAGCAACCAATTCATATAAACTTGCGTCTGCCCTACTTGGTCAACTTGGTCTGCGTCGCCAGGTATCCCAGCATGCTTTGTGCAGCGAATGCGTCGCTTCCCATAGACAATAAATGAGTGTGACAGTGGGCATAGATTTCATAGACCTTAATCTTGACATTAGGCCTTTCAAAGTACGTTGTGAACTCCATCGTTGAGCTCGCTGCAACAGTTGGTTTAAAAATAATAGTGCGGGGTGTGCAATACATAGATGCATTATTGGTCAGGCTCAGGCTCTCTTTGAACTTATGGTGTGCACAAATTTGGAGCAGCAGATAAGGCGACGTTCAAACTTTAAAAAAAATCTGATTTGCACTTCATCCAAAATCCTCCCGCTGTCTCTCCCCACTCGCTAGGGCACCACTCCACTCACATGCTCTGCTTCAGACCAAGCATACAATATTAGACTCATTGTCTAACTATCTAAACAGCTATTTAAACAGCAGAAAGTCAAAGATGAGTTTTTTTTATTTATTTCTATGTCATGAGAAACATAATGCTCACAAAGCACAAGACAACCATTTGTAATAACATGCTTTGGTTTGTAGTTACAAAGAAATTCAATTATGAAAACAATTATTTTGTCATCACAAAATGATTAGTTTGCAAACACAACCCAACTGACAAAATAATTATTTTATGATTACAAGAAAACAAAATCTAAAAAAACAATTAGTGATCCAAACATGGCTTCCCAGGCCTTCCAACAACCTAAACTAAATCGAGAGTGGATAATAAAATAAATAACCAGTGGACTGGCTCAACACACAAAGAGCAGGTAGGCAAATCAACAGGCACTCTGTCAAGGACCTAATCCTCCAGTGTAACGACAAGCCACTGAATTTTAAGTAATAGCTCAGGTTTGAGAAACAGTGCTTATGGATTTAGTGAACTGGCTAAACCCAATCATCCATCTCCACATCTCTCCTGCTCTCTCTTAAAGCCAGTTGGGAAATTTAAGTCATTGTGTGACTGTGACTGTGTGTGGATACATTGTGGCTTATATGGTGACTTTAAGAATAATAACACGAGTCAAAGATTATCATTACTTATTATTTACAGAAAATGTAAATGTATAAAGGTATATTTGTGCATGTGAAGGACTGAAAAAATGATACATGTGTCAACTGATGGATCAGATGATTGAGGTGAAATGTACTGTAATGAAAGAAGACATTTCTGTCAGTGGCACTGAAAGACCTGAGCACATCTCTCTTCACCAGCAGCAGTGTGCTCACTCACTGAATGACTGACTGTCTGCCTGTCTAATTGGCTGATTGACAGTTTGTCTGTCTGTCTGATTGTCTAATTGGTTGGATGGCTTATGCTCAGCTCCCTGATGCGTTGACAAACAATTATCCTCGATGACAGTATCACATTTGTCTAATTAATTAGATGTGCTTGCTACAACAGCAGGTAGTTAGCACTGACAAGACAGAGAGAGTTTGGGGCTGTGTAAGCGAGTGAGATAAATACCTCTGTAATTGTTCTTTGTAGAAAAAAAAAAAAAAAAGAGGTGAAATTCATGGCACTTTCACACAGCAAAGCTAATGTTCTTTAGCTTTTTAGCAGTTCTTTTGAATACATCAGAGAAAAGAAACAACTGCTTAAAGCATCTGAACTGTTTCATTCTCAGGGTCGAAAGAAAAGAATTCTTCTCAGAAAGACAGAGAAACTCAGTCAGTCAGCTGTTGTTGGCTCAGCGAAGCAGTGAATCAATGCAGTCAGACAGGCAGACAAGGCAAGCAGCAGGTACCTCTGATGTCAACGCTGCTCTCCTGACACTTATCTGCCCAGACAACCACTTTCAAACTTCTCACTTTAATGCTCTCTTTCCTACTCTCTCTGCCTCCATGATCAGTTTCTCAGTCGCCCACCCATCTCTATCTTTTTTCTTCTTAAAATGTGTCTTCAAGCTGCACAAATGTCATACATCTGTCTCATCTCTTCCTCGTCTTCTCTCTAATCTCTCACAACCGTCTCTTCTAAATCTATTTTGCATCTCTCCAGCCAGCAGTGGCTGGAGAAAAACAGGAAGAGAGAGCAAAAGAGCAGGAGAGAGAGAAGTGGTGTGTGTGTGTGTGTGTGTGTGTGTGTGTGTGTGTGTGTGTGTGTGTGTCAGTCAAGTGGGCCTTGTATAGCAGTCCCAGCAGCAACAAGCTGTCATTAGAGTGGGCAGGAAACAACCCTTGTGGCTTGGTTCAATCAAATTGTAATCCTCAGCACATTATTACCATGGCAGGGTCACCTCTCCACTGCTGCTCTAGGGCAGGAGCAGGTGGAGCACACACACACACACACACTACACACACGCCCTCCTTTCATTTGCAACCATTTCCACTGTTTACTAGCATTTTCCTTGACAGTCCTTATATTACCTGGCCAGCCCCCATAATTAATCCATCTGAGAAGTCCAGGCCGAGGCTGCTGTCATGCATAATTCAATCTACCACCCCCACCCCCTTGACTTCTCTTCTCCATATCCCTCATTCCTGTCAGCCCATCTGCCTCTAGTGGGAGCCTCTGTATTGCCAAACCTGATGGACTCTATAATGCAACTCTGAAGTTTACAATTTTGTGGAAGATTGTGTGAATGTGTCTATATTTGAATGTGTGTGTGTGTGTGTGTGTGTGTGTGTGTGTGTGTGTGTGTGTACTTGTGTGTGCGGGTGGACTTGTGTGTCACATGTTTCTGTCCACTGTGGTTTCTAAGGAAACCTACCCTACCCTAAATAAGGGAAACCGTAATTAGGGTATTGGTTAGACTGTGTGTGGGCAGAGAAGAGACTTATTCACCTCAACTAATGGGCATCCCTTCCTTGGAAATCAATACCACAACATTCTCCTCCAGTGTCACTTTAACACTTTTTGCTCATCTTAAAACAGCACTCCAGAAAAGGACTTTCATTAGGGACACATTGTTAAAGGTTAGACAGCTTCTCTTAAATTCTAGTTTGAGATCATTTAGATGTATAAGCTGGTATGGCTTATTGACCTATAGTTGAATCAATACACGCTCTAACAGGCACTTGTGGTTGGAGATGCCCCAAAGAACAATTAGCGCTTTAGACAGAAGCAGTTTATTTAAATTAATTAAAATATTTTTAAACACGACAAAAAATTGTTTTTTCCCTCCACAACAGAAAACATGTTTATGTGCTGCTGCTGATTCTCTTGTTAGAATTCTTCTAATTCTTCTGTTTGCAACAGTGCACATGTATTACAGCATACAGCACAAAAACCTCAATGACTACATGGGTGTAATGAAGTCACAGCCTACCGTAAATGCCAAAAAATGTACTCTGTACATACCATTTCACTTAAAGTGCACATATTACGCTTTTTGGTTTTTCCTTTATTGTGTTATATATCTTTTTTGTGCATGTAATAGGTTTACAAAGTGAAAAAACCCAAAGTCCACCCCAAAGGCACTTACCATCTCCAACAGAAAACACTGTTCTCAAACTGCTCCAAACAGCTCTACTGTAGTCCAGCCTTTACTTCCGTGATGAACGTGCGTCACTTTGTAACACACGTTATAATGCTCGCCTAGCTGCTAGCGTGGCACGCCCTCATACTCTGCTTCTGACTGGCTGGTAGTCCTTACCTAGCTACTGCGCCTGTGCGACTCCCAACAAAGATTGAACAGAAGTGAGATGCCTCACTCTGTAGCTAAAACAGAGAGCTCAACACACAGGGTGAAAAGAGGAGCTGCAGCAATGTGCAGTACAACAAAAATATGGTGTTTTTTGAAAATTAAACCAAGTAAACCTATTCTGATATAACCTCTAAAAACAATTATGAACCTGACAATGAGCATAATATGAGCACTTTAATAAATCTGGTTCATGTGAGCTAGCTGACTTGAGGTGTGTCTGGTTGCTGAAGCACTTAATCTGCAACTATTTTGATAATCACTTGACATTTATTTTAGGCATTCTTCAGAACAAATGTTAAACATTCTGTGGTTCCAGCTTCTCAAATGTGAGTTGCTGTTCTGTTTTATAATATTGTTAATTGAATATCTTTGGGGTTTTGAAATGTTGGTCAGAGATCATCTCCTCAAGACATGTGAAGAGATGCCACCTTAGGCTCTGGGAAAATGTCAATGGCATTTTTATCAATTATCTGAATAGACTTAGTGATTAAAGATGATGAACATAACCGTCAGTTACAGCCCATTTTTTGTTTTTTTATTTGAACACAAGAATAAGTGTGTAATTTGGGGTATTTAATGTTTTATGAAAAATCAACAAGTATCCCTACAATTAATGCTGCATGGTTTGTTATTTTTTTCTTAATACCTTTTATTAGTATAAAGCACTGGGATAGTATCTAAATTGGAATCAATTACAATGATCCCCAGAGGAGCTGTAGGCTAAATGCAACAGCTAACCAGACTGAAGGACAGTGTTTCCATTAGCCTATTCAAACCTGCCATACATGCCTCACCACTATTCAGTAACTTGAACTGTTCAGCACAAACATTTTAGGAACATGTCAATGTCTTTCATCTAATCTGTGTAGAAAATAAATATCTGGAGATCTTTCAGACAAATCAAAAAGGCCATGTGACAAAGTTTCCTTTTTTTGGTCGTGTACAACAATTTTACAAAAGACAATATCCACGGCAATTCAGCTTTACTTCACAGTTTACAACGAAAGGGACAGAAAATGTTACAGGATGAGTTTGAAACCAAGAAGCTAGTTACAAAGTAAACATCTTAGCCCACTGAGGGGTTGAAACAGTGGTTACTTCACACTTGATTTCTGGCAAAAATACACAAAACACAAACACAACCACTGCCTACTCACAATTCTAACTGCTCAACATAGACGGTGGTGCCATGAAATACTTTCCATCATGCCAAAAATACAATATAGCAGTACCATTTGTTGTTGGGCGCTGATTTGCATCATATAAGCCGCTGATTATTTAATTGCCTCTTTAAATTTAAAATATAAATATACGAGTCACAATAATGCTTAGATTCAGTGAAGAAATTAGAAAAATCACACTGCTGTTGGTTAATACACCCATTCAGTCTATAAACATTTAAGGAGTACTGAACACAAGTGATTCATGCAGTGAATCTGTGTACTGTATGTGCCAGGGTGGCAGGCTGCAGTTTATCATGTCATTAGCAGTCTAGCAAGCAGAAATGACTTTTTTTGCACCTGCCAGGAGCTTGGCAGTTTCAGATCAATGCCCATGGCAGTTCTTAAATCAATGAGTGACGTTGTAACTAGGGGACTTATCTGTGGAGCAGACCCTTGGGAGACACAGAGTAAGCGAGAGAGAGATTGTCAAACAGAGGGAGGGGAGATATAGAGAGGAGGAAACAGAGAGATAAAACTAAATACATTGAGCTAAAAGTGATAGAAATAGACGTCAGAAGACAGAGGGCAGCAACAGAAGCACATATGGAGGGAAAGTGCAGGTTATCAGAGAGAGTATGCATGTATGTCTGTGTGTGTATGAGAGGAGACTCGTCCAAAAGCATCGACCTCTCTAAGTGCCTTTTGCAACAGAACAATTCAAATATGATTCTGCTGAAATAATTGCTCATTTGATGAGGCAGGTGAATCTCTGCAGCATGGCCAACCTCCCTATCTCTCTCTCTCTCTCGCTCTCTGCCATGTATTCGTGCAAAGTGTGTCTGCATACGGGGTGGGGGAGCAAAGTAATGGGCAGGAGGTGGAGCGTGAAAAAGGTTAGGGAGAAAAATCACATCACCAGAGAGAGAAGCGATGAGTGTGCCTGGCTCCTAAGGCCAGATGTATTTACCTGGGTAATGATAGTCATCTGGACCGACAGGGCGTGCGCATGCATGTGCATGTGCGTGTGTGTGTGTGTGTGTGTGTGTGTGTGTGTGTGTGTGGCACACAGCACAGGATGCTGTGGAGGCTCGATTTCTGTTTGGCTGACTGACTGCCTGCCTGCCTGGCCGAGGGGCTAGCTTGCCGATTTATTTGCTAGCAAAAACACAACAGTCTCTCTTGTTCTCCTTTTCTCTCCGTTTGTCCAAGACTAATGTTTTTTTTGTTATTCCTTCTTTTTTATTATTTCTCCTGTCTCTTCTTGCTTCTCCAGCGTCCTCTTTCCTTCCCTCCATCATCTCTATCTGCTTTGCTTCAAAAGTCAGCTTTATTAATTCATAAAAAGACATTGCACACATGATTGAGTTCCATAGGCACTGGAGCATGATTCTATCCCACTGCACATTCACACACTTTCCCATGTTTATAGTATACACACGGTCTACCTCCTCCAGACAGCTCTCTAGTTCAGTAGGCATGAAGCAAAGGCCAGACCCATTTGTGTTTTGTTATGTATAAATAGTCAGCGCCACAGCTTGCCTCTGGCACAAGAGGACATGAGTCAAGCTAACATAAACACTGTTTTGCCCCCTTTGACTACTGTTTCTCGCCATTGGTCACAATACCTCTTGTTTTCTTGTATTTCTTCCAAACATTTTTAATTTTTCATGCGTGATTGTGTGTGCACGTGAGCACGTACTGTATGCAGGTTTGAATCGTTTTTTTCCAGGCGAGCACGACACTTATCAAGGGTTGCCAGATGTGAGCCCTGAAGTTAAAGAAGGGTTCCACATGCACACACACACATACATAAGAAAACATATATGGTCTTTTTCAAGTCTCCCCCCCCCCCTCCCCCATCTAAAAAGAGTAGGAAGAGAAAGGAATGGGTGCTTAGATATGGATTTCTGGGATTGAATTAAAAACATTAGCTTGAGGCTCTGCGGCTGAATCCTGATGATGAGGCTACCAGGGGAAAATGGAGAAAATGGGCTTTTGCTGCCAGGGCCTTGAAAATCCCTTACTAATGGAATGAGAGAAGGCAGAGAAAGATAGCGAGAGCGAGGGAGGGGAGCAAGGGATATCACACAGATGAGTGCGGGTGAATGGTTACAAAGACAATCCATTGTGTTTGTGCTGAAACAAATGGAGCAGAGCCAGAAGGCCTCCAACAAAACATCATTACAAGCAGCTCCAGAAATATTATGCCTTTGGGGAGGGGGTGTTTGGGTTATTTCCAAAGAGCACATAAGTCACACTGGCATACAACTGCTTACACTTGGATACAACAGTCATACACACATTTAAAGATATAATTGGTGATATTTCTGCATTAAAATGTTGACAACGACTATATCTATGTTATTTATATTTTTTACTTGTGTACTTAGATGAGGCCAAATGTTTCCAACAATTTTCAAACCCAGAGAAATCTGTAATTTTATTCAAATAGCGGGTCATTTGGTTGCCTGTCAATGGCATCATAACTTCCTGTCAAAACACTGGAAACACCAGATGATACGTTTGAGAGTAATTGTAATTCATACAATAGAATTATACTCAGTAATATAATTACATCATTTTTTCCATTAATGACATGCCACTTTGCAACACAGTAATACAGTAGACACGCAATTTATTAATATCATATTTCAATATCGATCCAGCGTACTACAATGTGCTAAGTTAACAAGTGGCTAATGCCTGGTTGCTTGACTGTGAAAATAAGGTGAACAACATTGAACACGGTCATAAAGTTATTTTTACTATGATTGTTTTGACCACAGTTAACAGCGCTGGGCTAACCCACGAATAAGTTCATCAGTAACGTTAGCTGTATGGGTAGTCGATATATCCAATGCTAAGTTAGCCAGGTAGCGCACTGCAGCCCGTCTGCCACTCCCTGGCGCTAAAAGACTTCAGTCTAGATGAGAGAGCACAACAGCCCCGGGGACACAGCCACAGCTAGGCCCCTGTCATCTAGCAGCCAGCGACTAGAGCAACCTGAACCCAGGCAGCACAAACCCAGTGCCGTGTGCTAACGACGCTAACGGCAATAACTAAATAACTTATCCCTTAACAAATTACATTTTATCCATTGTAATTGTGGTTAATAATGAACACAACAATTCCCATGATCCCAAGCAACTTCACAATGTCATCAAAAGTCCGTGTTTACATCCATGGTTTCGATTAAGAGACCCCTAACGGCAGAAAATAACATATTGTACGTTCAATCTGGTTCAGAGGTGGACCCATTCACGGCAGAAAAAGTGTGCAACATTGTTTTAGCCTGTGGGGTTCTGCACAACGTCGCGCAGGAAAACAGGGTGCCATAAATGTAGTGATGGAGCCAGATGACCTGATGCCCAGAGACCAGTGTCCATCACAGCCCCAACTATACGAATGAGACAGGATATTATTCCTCGCTTTTAAAAGGTAGCCTATAGGCTAGTGTTATGTTTGCCAATGATATTCAATACAGGAAACATGACGATGCACAACATTTTTATTTATTCTTCAGGTTTTCTTTTAAAGTGTCGTTAATGGCCACAAGTGAACGATTTATTTCTGCCATTGACATATTTCGGCTTGTTTTTCCAGCCCCTCTGCTGTCAGGAGTCAGAGTCGGGGTGGTGGTCCAGCACGGAGGGCGGAGGACACGCGGTCTCCCTCACAGCTGTTGCCTGGCTTTGACTCAAGAAAAAAATAAAAGACACTGCATAAACTCCGCTACTGTAGGTACACCATGTAGGCCTAAAAGATTGCAATATAAGCCTGTATACAGGCTATTACTAGGACTGTAGCATATAGTGTATGTCAAGGATGTATAAATTAAATAAACTTCAGCTGGAGTCTGATTTACCACGGCAACACTGTTCACTGCATCAGGGATCTCTTTCCATTCCACATTCTTTCTAAAGCCTTTAATAACAGTTTTCAGGCTGCCAAATAGTACACACGTTTAGTGCAAATGAACCTGAGACATCAGGGTTTCAATCTCCACCTCTGAAAAGTGCCGCTTCTTCGCCGGATTACGTCTCGCCATGTCGTAAATTGTAGGGGCGAGGCCTGAAAACGGAGAATATATTGGGGTGTGATAATTAAATTACGATTGTTTCCAGCCGCTGCATTTATCAATGTACGACCATTCTTACGCTCTGATTGGTGTGATACGAACGTTTCATGAATCACACGTGAAGCCTGTCGTAAGATGATTTCTGCGCTCATGTCTGCGCTGGTTTCTACGTTAGGTTGATAAATGAGAGCCACAAGCTCTTGTCTGTCCATCTTTTGCACACACATGGTGACTGTGTGTTGAGCTCTGGCTGCCGTAATTGCTGCCAAGTGTCACAAACCCCAAATGGTAAATGGTCTGTATTTATATAGTGCTTTATCTACCTTACTGGACAAAGCGCTTTACAATTTGTTTCTAATTCACACACACATACACCGACCAAGTTTCAAGATATTTGCTTTACACAGCAAGTTAAATAAAAGGTCCCATAGAGACAGTAAAAAGCACTAATGGCTTGAAGTAGCACAGGACAACTGCCTTCTCTTCGCTTTATCACTATTATAAACCATTCTGGGCTGCATTCTGAGGAACACAAGCCAGATGGTTCATTAGAAAGAAAAAACCCTGAGTACATACTTAAGCAAATGTGTGTTTTTCTCATTTTGCTTTTTTTCTGCGACCATCACGGTTTAATTCTCTGGTGAATTCTCCAAGTGGTGGGCAATGTCAGCCCCCTCATTTTTGTGTGTGAAATGAATAGAAGAATGTGACATCGGCTGACATGGGCTTTAAATGTACAATCTGGCTGTGTTATGATGGAAACAAATTAATAAGTGAATGTTATCTGTGGGTAGCAGAGCAGGGTGCCGTGCCAGGCCTTTTTGTTCCTGTACCACTTCTTTTCATGTAAATGAAGACACAAAAACAGACAGAGCTCTTGGTTGGAATTGGATTTTGACATGGATATCAGAGCACTTTGTGCGTCTGTACATATATCATATACTGTGTGCATTTACTAAATGTGGATATGCATGTGCATGGCTTTGTTTACTCTCAAACACTGTGTGCAAAGGCATTTAAATAAATCAGAGCAGACAAGTTTAAGGTTTGATACACAGCATGTGGCTTCATAGTGGAATATTTGGATTAGGCAGGCAGAAAGGTGGCCAGCAGTGGCTACGTGTCAGTGGCTCCTCTTTCTCTCTCAATATTTGTATTGCGAAGTCACTGAGAGATGGCAATCAGCAGGATATGTGTCTTGAAGATGAAAGCAGGGAAAGCGAAACAGAAGGAGAGCGAGAGAAAGGAGAGCCTCTTAAGGCACCTCCATCAGCCTGTCGTTAGGAGGGTAATGAACCTAGCACCACTGCTGCCAAGCAACCAATGACTCACTCAGACACACACAACCACAGACACAGACACATACACACACCAAATGCGCCCATGACACAAGATACACACTCAGAAATCTCTCAAGTACCCGAGCTCCGTCACTGCTGCTCATCCCTTATCAGACAATCTTCCGAATTACAGAATGTTTATACACAAAAGATCACTAGCCTGCATATTTACTTTGATCTATCTCCCTCTCGTTTTGGGATGTACTTGCTGTGCCCGTCTTTCAGGGTAGGTTGTAGTCTAAATGAATAAATAAATAAATACATGTGTGCACATCTATTTGTCTAGACAGGAATTTCAGTGTTTCCTGAAGAGCAGAAAGCCACTAAACTGCCTGCTGATTTTATGGGGCTGTTAACTGAAGCTCACCCCAACTCCACCAGCTGATACTCACTCCCTCCTACTAATGCGATATAATTTATTCATTTAGCATCTCTTCCAGTTTGGGTGCCAAGATTGTTTTTGAGTCTCTAGTCAGCCAAAATGATTACACCCACAGTATGCACTTGCAACCAGAGTTTGTGCTTGTGATTCTGCCCAGTGTCAGGGAAATAGGACTTTACCATCACACAACTGAAAAAAACTCCTTCTGCTGCCTAAGACTAGCTGACGTAAAACTACTGAACCCAGTGAAGCTGTGAAAGTAAGATCTGATCAACTCAGAGCTCATAGGAAAAACCCAAGATGAAGCCAGAAGAGAAGCTGTGCCTCGTAGTATAATAGTAATAGTATTTTCAACTATAAGCATCCAAAGCAGTGACACAAATGCAGTAGTTTCATAAATCATGGTTGTAAATCAATGACTCTGATCATTTAAACATTGGTGATTCTATCCCTACTTGAACTCATACATGATAACATTGCATCTGTCTGTGCAGATATGTTTTGTGTGTGCATGAGCAAACCAATGTGTTTTGTGTGTGTCAGCAGTCGTCACCAACAAACCACCTCCTGAGGATGTGGGTTGGACTGTCAGCCTCAGTTAGACATCACACACTCACACACACACACACACACACACACACACACACACAGTTTGATGTCTGTCACCTTCTCTTGAAAGATCAGGCAGCCATAAACATGGCTCAATACCTCCACAATTTCCTTGGTGTCTCTCTATGTACGTGTGTATGTGTCTGAGTGAGTGAGTGAGTGAGTGGTTGAGTGAGTGAGTGTTAAGGCCCTGACACACCAAGCTGACGGCCAGGAACTAGTGGCGGCGAAGGCCGACTGTGGCGTTGCCTCATGTATGCCCACGTCGCCTTTGTCTTGGTCAAAAATTTGCACTGGAACACACCGCAGAGACTACAGCCGACGGCCAAGTACCACATAGATTCTAACCTGCGTGCAAGAATATGACTCTCCATACCAGCAGGTGGCGGTAATCTATTTGTCATTCAAAAAGGGAAACCGGATACAAACGTTGCTATAATACCCGCAACAAACAGCGTTGCTCGAATCAGCAGAAGCAGAACCAAACGGAGCCTACAGTCCCTCTGCTTTACTCCCCACCGGGAAAACAGCGGACACTGGGAGATGGCTAACCAGACGGTCCGTCTCCCGGGCTGTCATTAAGTTAAGTTGTTACATTTAACTAGTTTAGAGGCTGGCCGGTTGACTAATTTGCTAGCTTGATTGCTTGCTAGGGGGCTAAAAAAAACAGCAACACATGACCGACAGTATGACAACATACAAAACACACAATTCACCCTCCATCTCCGAATGTGGTCTGAGTGACCGGATCTCAATGAATCCTCAACGCGTCCTGAGTGAATTTACACCTGTAAATAGATCGGTTCACTCAGGACAGATGTTTTTACCAGGTCGGAATTGGGCCTAAGTTTCATGCAAACAGTTTAACCATATTGGGGCCTCAACCATTGTATGGCTAATAGCATAGTCATCGCAGCACTTATTCTTCACATAATCATAGGATCATTTGTTTCTGTCCTTTATAGTACGTCCCTGGTCTCTTGTTTATTTGAAGGCTTAAGACATTTTCTATAAACTTGCTTTTAAGAACAAAAATGATCAATCTTTTGTTTGGTCCATTGTCAGTTGAGCAGCTTATCATATTGCTTGAACAGGAAATTGGGGCCAATACCATGTGCATATGTAATGATATATGAATGTGAATGTGATTACATGCCTAATCTTCATTAGCTATTAATCAAATGAATGAAGGGGTATTCACAGCCTGCCTGCTTATATTCATGGACAAACTCCACGACTCTCTGGACTTTGTGTCTCAACTGGTCCTAGTCAGAAGGCAGCTTGGTGGCCAGACAGTGGTGCTGATTATAGGTGACAGGGACACTGTTGGCCAGAGGGACCTGGGAATGTTGGCATGGGGAAAGGTCATCACCACAGCACTGTCAGCATCATCACTGTGACACAGTGATGAAAGAGCCATAGAACAACAAGGAGACTAGAGCACACTCACACTTTTTAGAATTGCTTTGGCCTAACGCAGGTGGATAGAACATTCTTAAAATGAAACAAATAGAGCATTAATATTAAATAAATATAAAAATATAACATGATTAAATGCAATTGTTAATAAGCTACATAATGTACACCCAACTGAATTTGTTGATCATGATAACATGTTAACCGAATAGCATTAGAGTAATCTCCATGATATAGCGCCAAAATCTGTCAGTTTAGAAACACCAGAAAAGGAAACACATTATTATATATTAATATATTATATTTGTATAACATTATTATACAAATAATCTGATTTGCAAAAATAGAGCAACTGTATATGCCTTTATTGTGAAAGTATGATACTAAAGTAGCAAATAATTAAACAAGACCTTATATTTTTAGGATCTAATCATGCTAAATCACCATTTAGCTTAATTTAAATGGGACTATACATATACATTACTCCATTCGTGGTGCATATTGTAGGTCAACACTTAACATGAGCATGCATTATAATTTCAGATGATTTTGTGTTTATGACATTATGCTCATATTGTTAAAGAGGCGGTATTTCTGCTAGTACAGTATATGGCTAACTTGTTTCCTAAGGGAAAGATTTGCTTTTCCTTGACCTTCAGGTGATATGAATGAAATTATCCAAGTGTCCTTAAATTATTGTGGATTTTTCTATATATACGAAAAATGACACTTGTTCAGCCAACACTTAACAGCAGACACATTTGCTAGGTTCATCTTTAAGTATTGTGTTTGCTACTTCTAAAGCATTAATGGCTGGAGATTTGCTTCGTATTGTCAGTTATTTTGCGCTAATTATATTTTTGTTTCATAAAAACACGTCATGTATACATGGGATATTTTTGTTACTGTGATTTCTGTATATTATCCTTTAATTCCAGACCTAGCCTTTTTCCAGGCTTAATTCTCTGTGTATGATTCTCTAGCTGAACACTTTTCTCTCTAGGACTGCCTTGCGCTCTCCATTCTGCACTCTCCTCCTTATAACTTGTCGAGTACAAGTGGGAGCAGAGGGTAGGAGGAGGGAGTGATTGGAATTCATTATGGTCAAATGATTGCAAACTCTGGAAGCCGAGAGGCTTTTCTAATCACAGCTGAATGGGCTGGAGAGTTAATGTGGGCAGGCTGTGGAGTGGAGGAGAAAGGAGGAGCGAGAACTCCATCGCCAATGTAGCACTCTCAAGGGCTCTTCACAAAGCTCTAACGGTGGAATTGTTCTGACACTGAATGGATACATGAGATGCTTGAGTTTCACGGGCATGACTCAGTCTAAAAATGTAGTTGGGTTCATTACTGGGCAGAGAGAATTCTTTTTATTGAAAGGTTTTCAGAGAAAAGAAAATAGATGTTTTCCTTTAGGCTTTCTTTCATCATGAGATGCTGTGTTTAATGTTTATGGTACATAGAAAGTGGTGTTACATATTAAGAGGCTGATGCATTTAGAATTTCAGGGAATTAGTTAGTGTTTATGAGAGTAGGTTATTCACTAGTGGATTTTATGCATGGACATGAAGTCCTTTGAATCAGAGGTCTTCTGGTCAGCTGGTGGCTAGACACATAACAGCAGCAAACTAAATGCATTCTTCTTGTCACTATCAGTAAGTACCTCATAGCACCTTAAAATATGTCAAAAATTTGAGAAATGCTAATCTTCCTGAACAAAACTTTAAAATGTTTCAAAATCAAAATGTCTGTCCTTTATGTGTAACAAGCTTAGAGGCATAATGGCAATGTGACAAACAAGACCTGATTTTCAGCTGTGATTATTTAATTAACATTCAACAATTCCAGCTCCAATATGTGTGTTATCAGACCCCCCGCTTTTCTTTTTTGTAAACCAAGATACAGGATGGCTGCTGCCACACTAACATTTTGCCAGTTCTGGAATGGCTGTGCCCGCAACCCTAATATCTAGCACCAAAGGACTACTGCTGCTCAAATCCTGTTTGGGACTCTTTGCTCCTCCTCTACCCGTCTGGGCATGTTGGCACCTATTACAAAGGAGCTGAATAGTTGGCACACATTGGGCATCCGAGGGCCGGGGATCAGAGGAGAGGAGATCACTCATCCTGCCACCAACTTGGCGCAGGCTTTTGGGACCGACTCACTACAGATTAGCCTGCAGTGCTAACCTGTATGACTGCAGACCGTTGGCGAAGCACATCAATGGCTAAGCGACTCCCCGCAGACTTTAAAGACATATGTGCACATGGCAGATCAAATTAAAATGCTGACACTGAGGTGGTTTCATCTTTTGGCACTATCTTCCAAAGAGCCACCTGGCCAGTGCTGCGTGCCTGTGCTCATAACAGAGTCCTCATTGGAGATAACTGCTGGTGTTAGCCTGGAAATTTCTAGCTCATGAATCCAAAGCCATATGTCTCTGTTAACCTGTGCATAACATCTTATATATTATGCCACTTTCTGCTGTGCCTCTATTTTTCAAATGCCTCAAGATTCAAAGTTTGGCCCTATATATATATATAACAAGACTAGAAAAATTTGTCTTGGAAATAGACAAAAGACAGGTTCTATATATTTTTATTACCAATTACCAAAGACTAAATGCACAGGCCAGTCTAGTGAAATAAGACAAACATAAACTTAGCACAAAAAGTAAGGAAATTTGTGTTTGGTAGATTATTTCTCTGTGGTAACAATGCTTTTTGGCAGTAAATCTTATACTGTTGGAAAGCCTGTTTAGTTCCCTTTCAAATGGTGCCCATTTGTAAGGAACATGCATTTGTGGGATGAGCAGCAGCGCTGAGTATGTGGTTTGCGCCCATGAAAAATTTGCCAAATCTTCTCTGCCAATGCCAAACAGCTTATTCTGCCATTGACTCGTTTGGTGTTTGGTGGATTGGATGATTGAAGTTTGAAGAAACAAGACATATTGGCCATTGAACAATTTATTCATTTCACAAACAGGAGCGTCAGTAGCGTGTGGAAGAACCATACACAGCCACAACAGCCCGGCACCTCCTCCTCATGCTGGTCACCAGCCTGGTCACACACTGCTGTGGGATGGCATCCCATTCTTCAACCAGTATTTGTCGCAAGTCAGCCAACGTGGTTGTGTTGGTCACTCTGACACGAACAGCACGCCCAAGCTGATCCCAAAAGTGTTCAATGGGGTTGAGGTCAGGACTGCTGGTTGAAGAATGGGATGCCATCCCACAGCAGTGTGTGACCAGGCTGGTGACCAGCATGAGGAGGAGGTGCCAGGCTGTTGTGGCTGTGTATGGTTCTTCCACACGCTACTGAAGCTCCTGTTTGTGAAATGAATAAATTGTTCAATTGCCAATATGTCTTGTTTCTTCAAACTTCAATCATCCAATCCACCAAACGAGTCAATGGCAGAATAAGCTGTTTGGCATTGGCAGAGAAGATTTGGCAAATTTTTCATGGGCGAAACCCCCATACTCAGCGCTGCTGCTCATCCCACAAATGCATGTTCCTTACAAATGGTGCACCATTTGAAAGGGAAGTAAACTTTCCAACGGTATAAGATTAAGATTATAAGATTTATTGCCAAAAAGCATTGTTACCACAGAGAAATAATCTACCAAACACAAATGTCCTTACTTTTTGTACTAAGTTTATTTACTATAAAGAAGTGCAAAATAAAAAGAGACTAAACTGACTGACTGAAAGAGAGACAGGTTGCTGATCTATTTGATCATACTATAAATTACATTACCACTACTTTAGCCTTAAGATATACTTTTTCTAGTTCCGATCCAATCTAATACAAGAAGCAGGAAATATTGAATTATAATGGACCTTTTAATAAAGTGTCTGATAGAGCTGGAGTTCCTGGAGGTTTTTCCAGAATGCCTCAACACTCCAGGATAGACATAGAGTGACACCACAGTGGCCTGAGATCATGTGTTGGTGTTCATCACGCATTATGCTTCCAAAACGTCGTAGGCATAGGGGACTCAGCTTATACTTAGTACCACACACACACACACACACACACACACCTATTTAACTTCAATGCAAATGGTCCTGGACTACCGTCAATACCCGATAAGTGACCGGGGGCCCTGATCTGGCCGGGTAGGCAGCCTTCTAAGTGTAAAATCTAAATGGTGTTAAACTGTGCTGCAAATACGAGGTCCCCTGTTGCTAATGAGACGATTTAGCCAGAGAAGGCCACACATAGCTGGAAAGCCTCTGACTGATCGCACTGCTATGAGGCATTTATTGAAGCTGGCAGATCTTCTTTTCACACTTCGAGCAAACCCGACTCCCGGTGTTAGTTTGCAGGGGGTATGTGATATGTGTGTGCCAGCTGCATTTCATTGTTGATAGACACGAGTAGATTTATGGGGGACCAGATGAAAGGTGTGTGGAGTGAAAGTAGGTTTAACTGGCACTCCATCGACCCTTGTTTTTGTCACAGTAAAGGTTGTGTGTTCAGACAAGGTTTGTTGTCAACCGGCATAGTGATTCAGTGAAGGCAACAGAGAGCCCATCGTATTATTTATAGAGAGCGCGACCACAATTAGCCATCCATTAATATAACAGGAGAAAACATGGCAGCTGTCCCGAACATGTACTACCCTGACTGCTGATTTAATCAGAGTAGCGAAAATGAGATTATTAATAACCCCAAACACCACCCAAGAAGTTCACACAGGACTGGATCCCCACACTGCATCCTGCTTTGTCAGCACTGTTAAACAGGGTTAGGCTGCAATGCACAAGGTACACAGTGTGGCACTTTTATAGGTCAGCATGATAGCTATAAAAGTGGATGAAACAAATTGCATCTTGTGGTTGAGCCTCCATGCTGCCTATTTTTAGAGGTGTAAATGCTTTGCATTGGTCTGCATCAAAACCTCTGACAATGCAAATCTAATCTAAGCAAACGTGCCACAGTTATGTCGTGCCTCATTTTAGGTTTGTACCAGTGGCCTTTAACTTGGGCTGCTGTACTGCGCTTTAGCTGCCCTCACTCTGAAGGGGAATAAGAGGGGGTTGAGGGGGGTTTAAGAGGAAACGACAGGTGGACGTTTGGGTGCCTGGGGTGAAACTTGGATTGCCAATGGGGGCCTGCTGGTTGCATTCAGCACGGTCGTGTTGTCACCTCCCCCAACTGTTTGACTGCCAACCTCCCATTCCCCCATTGCCTGCTCTCAATGCAGCACTAGCACTCCAGTCTGCCCCCTCTCACCCATATGACAGCAGAGACCCCCAAGCAGCTGGAGTTGATGACACTTGTCAGCAGAGAGATAGTGTGTCCACTGTGTCTGCACTCCAGAACAGCCTCTCTCTCGGATTCATGCACACACATTTGCAAGCCTCATACATGCATGCCCATGTTCACACCAACGCTCTCTAGCACACACACACACACACACACACACACACACGCACACGTTTCCTGACGCTTCCTGACAGTATATGTCAGCTTATCATTCTAGGAACTCAAATACACACAAACAACTTATTGGACAGTTATACAGACATGATACATGGTACAATACAAATGTTCTGAGTCACTCAGAGGCACTTTTACGCTCACAACTGGTAACTAGACAGCGATGTAGGCACATTTCACTGTGCTGGCATGGTTCTTGTCAAATATTGTAAGGCAATCGAAAAATAAATAAAAACCCTGCACATTGAGTCTTATGAAGACCAGGGGCCTCATGTATAAACGTTGCATACACACAAAAAGCTTGCGTACGCTGGTTTTCCCGCACGCGGTGTGATTTATAAAAATTAACTTGATGTGGGAATGTGCGGGCCGTCACGCAAAGTCTTTTCTGGCTCCGTAACGTGGCAAATTCTAAGTGAAAAGTGCCGAAACTCACCAAACATTACAAAATAAAGTTTTCACTTCACTTACTGGCATACGTCTGTGATGTTGTCTATGAAAAAACATAATTATATCTGCTGATATCCATAAAAGTTTGATCATTTATGTGGATAATGTTTCACATATTCCACATTATTAACTATCTTGATTTCCACTTCGACATTAGACCTTTTTTTTTAAAATTTCTGCCATGGTTCGGTGCATTCACCGCCCGGTCACCATTTGCCACTCTGGGAATTTTCTTTTATTGCTTATCCGAGATGACAAACCTCCAAACAGGAGGGTTTTCTCGCCTCCACCTCCGCGATCAGCACCTCAACCTCACAGCTGGTGAAGTTTGTTTTCATCTGCAGCAGGATAACCCGTTGTGATTGGACAAAGAATAAAGTCGGGGACGCATTTATAGTCATTTCCATATTCATTTATGGGAGGAGGCAAGTTGGTGACTTGTTCAATTTCATGTTGTCATGTATAAAGGAAAGGTGTGCAGGTTTTGGCCGTACGCCATCTTCTGGTATAAAAGCTGCGCAGTCTTTTATACATGAGGCCCCAGGTGATGCTGAAATACTGTTAAATAAACCCACATGGAATCTAGTCTGTGAGCATTATTATTTGTTACATATTTCAAAACAAAAGCTGCATCTCAAGATTAATGACATATAAATGAGGTGGGTGCCACACAAAGAAAGGCATTACTAGGCTCCATTAATGTTTATTATGTATTTCTCTAGATCTGTAGGGCCTTCTATTATGTACTGCATGGTTCCAACAGACACTAAAACAACATGGTGACAGCTGCAGGGCCATTTATAATTGTTCTTGTTTTACAGAGACTGTAATGTTTATGTTCCTGATTTTAAGGGCATGTAATGCCTTGTATATTATATGAGTGTAAATATGAATGTATTGGATATACAGTAACACACATTGGAGTTTGTAGAGTGTGGTGCTTCTTCAGCTCTATCCCCCACCCTTTCTCACTTGGCATGTACACAGTATTTCAACATGCTATGCGAGCTTGACAGCCTATATCCGTGTCCACCCTACTCTAGGAGAACCAGGCACAGTGTCATATGGCAAGCTGAATTAAAGCGATGTCAACACATTCGCCCTGGCAGGGATGAATTTCAGCAACTCACTGACCATTTTGTCACTGTCATGGAGGGGCATGCATGCTTTCTTTGCCCTCCAACCTCTCACCACACATACACATATGCACTAAGCTGATGTATTACACAACCCTGGACACTAAATTGAATGCAAGGATTTTTGAGTTTGTATAAATTGATACATTCTTTTTTTTTCTTTTTGAGTACAAGACTTTAAGTCACTTTCCAACAGTCTTAAAACATAGAATCTCTTTACAAAAATCACTCCACTTACAAGATGTATTTTATTTCTTTAAGTGTACACATCGACAATTGCAAATGTTAATGTTAGCTGAGTATATTTCTTGCCTGCAAATGCAACACTGCTTTTTAGCCTGGAATAAGTTACTTATTATTATTACTTAAAAAAAAAGAATTAAAGGGGCGCTATGTAGTTTTGGCAATTCGCTTTTTGCTCGCAGGTTTCTCTATAGATCTCCCCCTACAGCTTCGGAATAGATATAACTGCTGACTCCTCGCTCGGTCAGTCTGCCGTTTCCTCTTTCTCTGTTCCTCCGACAATGCTTTCCTAGCTTTCTGCTTCTTTTTTGCCGGCTCAGCCATGACGATAGTGTGAAAAACTCCATCACTAGCTTGTTCTTATAGCTAGACGGTTCCTGTATGTGTGCAGTGCCGTGAAGCAATTCGTTACATCGCAAGACCTGATTTCACACGATACTTCCTGATGCTGAGGCCGGTGGCCGAAAGTTGCAAGGGTGTTTTTTCCGCTCACAGGCGCTAGGGGGGAGCGAGACGACCCCCATTCAACCCAAAAAAAGTCATAGAACTATTCCAATGACTCCAAAGCTGTTCAGTTAAGGTAAATTAAGCTAAAAAAAAAAACTGCATAGTTCCCCTTTAACAGCTATGATTGTTTTTTCCTCTGAGACATTTTAGGTGGCAAACACAACAGTGAAGTATTTCAGTTTTTAAGATGCACTCACAGATCTTGTGAGGTCAGTAATAAGGTTGGACACATGACCAACTTTAATTGGGTTTGGAGTAGGAGTTTGGATATCTGAACAATGCCAAACTGAGTCCTAAGCCAAAAGCTCCTTTTTCAAGCCTCAGCTTCCTGACAAGCTTATTTCACTTGTCAGACAGACCTGATTTATATTTTGTATTACAGACGCCTTCAAAGTACAACTACCATTTGGTCCAAAAATATCAATATATCTGTCAAAGAGGATGATTGAAAATGTCAGAGGATGAAATCGTGTGACAGTGACAGTAGCTGTGGGGTTTGCACTGGTGGAACAAAGCTAGTGCTTGTGCCAAATAAAACTGTGTTTATCTTTGGGTTGCATCTGCATGTGTTTGTGTTTTGATCACTGTTCATATGTCATACAGCTTTGTTTCTAGGTTAGTCAAGCTTATGTTTATGTTAGTCATGCAATATGTTTTTATCAAATGTTGTGTTGCACATAGTGGGTGGTTCAAGTGTGCATTGTGCGTCAAAACTATGCATGAGACCTATAAAGTTGCACACACAGGAGCCCAGCCAAGAGATTCATGTGTTAAGTCACACCCTGTTGTCAAGCTTGTCTTCATCACCATCCCTCTCATCTATCATCCAACTACTGCTTCAAGGAAGAAACACATTTAAAACTGTCACAAACTAAAACGTCATCATCCTAAATCAAACCTCTCAGCAGGAGACAATCAAAAGGGCTGTTTTGATTTGCAAGCGAGCCAGGTGGGAAGAATTTAAAAGCATTTGATAAACTCTGTTGTTTGATTGTTTGTATCCGCTCCCTTGCTTCCTCTACACACAAGCCAGGAACACGCCACCTCCCCACACTTCCTCTCGTCCCTTCCCCATGCAGCCACAGCACTTTGCAGCTTGTTAGTGAGGCGGGGTGGTTGGTGCAGTGCCCCAGAGGCGGTGGCGTGAAGGCGACATCTATCACTTAGAGCGCTTGTGTGCTATAAATACCATTGGCGGGCTCCCTGTGGTCCCGCCTTGTGACAGCTATAGCTTCTATAGCTTGGAGTGGGAGGGAAGCAGCTGACATGGGGGCTAGAGGGGAGGGGTGGGGAGGGAGGATTTAAATACTGCCACTGCTCATCCTTCCTATGTATGCTGTCACAACCAGAGGTATCTTAATTATAACAGTTTGTTCACTATGAGAAATCACATACACAAACACCCACAGTCTTGAACTTTAAGAACACCTAAATGCCAACGAGAAAAGCTCCAGCCATTTATCTTAAACTAAAAATGTTACATTCAAAGTCACAATGAAATTAAACTGTGCTTTTAAAATGCAATCACCGCCACTGATCAAGAGACATGAAATTGTAGGGTAATTTTTATATATATTAGGGCTGTCAAAATAACACGTTAATTTCGATTAATTAATCTGAGAAAAAAA
The DNA here is from genome assembly GCF_031162955.1 of Sander vitreus. Taxonomy (NCBI): domain Eukaryota; kingdom Metazoa; phylum Chordata; class Actinopteri; order Perciformes; family Percidae; genus Sander; species Sander vitreus. The sequence continues at coordinate 14,097,976 of NC_135855.1, read as the reverse complement.
ACGCGTTAAAAAAAATGCAGATTAATCCATTCCATATTGAACTTTGACCCGGAGCCGTTCTAGCCACCATTCCACTGTAAAATGAAGGAGGGAGACGAGAACGTGCTGCCTGGATCATTGATTGGAACATTTACTTGTAAAAATCTTCCTGAATAGGGTTTTTTTTTCTCTTTTTTATTGACAAAATGCAGTTTACAAAAAAATCAGGTAAGCAATGATAGCACGTGAACAACGTGCACAAACTTATGAAAATAAAAAAGTAAATAAATAGAAACAAACGGCAATACAAACGAGAAATAACATAAAAATATATAAAAAAAAGAAATAACAGACATTACAAACAAGTACAAGAAGACATAAATTTACAGTCAGTCAGAGGTTTCAGGGAAAAAAAGCTCTAGAGTTTCCACAATTTTGATGAGATTAGGAGATGAGTTAGAAAATTTCTGCTTGTGAATATAGAATTTTGCATACAGAATAACAAAATTAATTAGATATTCAAGAGCACCATTACCTGAATTTATTTGGCAGAAAATTACATTTTAAAATAAAGGAAAGACCTCCAATTTTGTTAAAAATGTAATTTGGGATAAAATACCAAATTGACTCAGGGTCAACTCGAGATATATATATATACATATATATCGATGTCCCAACAGAAAAGAATAGGGCTGAAGTTCCTTTTTCTTGTGCCCATGAATGTAGCTTCTATGAAAATTACGACAACAACTTGTCTTGTCAGGCTTGGCTCCTTAATTAACTAAGTCAATAAGGTGTGAATTGGGCTACCTTAACTGAGTTGATAAGGTGCAAACTGACATTTCTTAAATAGCATACTTGCAAGAAAAGATATAGATTAGATATAGATTTATTAAGCATCAAACAGCTTGAATGACCATTCTCAGTATTAGATGAGACTTAGGTCTACATAGACATTCTATGTTACCGCTGAACAATCAATCTTCTTTCCGTTTATGAAGACAAAAAGGCAGCGAAAAGAGGCTTTCTTCCCTTCTTCTCTTGCTTTCTTCACCAAGGGCCACAGCTTCTCTCTGGCCGCTTTCTCTTCAGAGGACAGTGCTTCAGTGAGCCTCAAGTTGTTGTCTAGAAGAAACTTTGAGCCTTTCGCCTCCTTCCAGACAGCATCACGAAAACGTCGCATTGCGAAAAGGATGATGGTTGATCTACTTGAGCCGTCTTGTCGTCGCTGCCCAATGCGATGGACAATGTCGACCCCATCCTTCAGGCTGTCACGAACATTGGGAGCCACTTTACCCAGGATCTCGATGATTCTGCTCCTGATATTTTCTCCATCTTCCTCCTTCACGCCGTGAATCTTCAGGGACCACCTTTGACTGTAACTTTGGCAGTCAGCGATGTTTGCCTTCAGAGTTTTATTTTCTGCTTGCAATATATTGATCTCTTTTTTCATGCCTTCCAGTGTGTGTTTCTGTTGTTTAACATCCAAAGTAAGCTGCTGAACGGTTGAGGTCAGCTTTTCCATCTGTTTCGAAGTTGACTCAGTCGTTTTTTCTATAGCAGAGATTTTCCGAAAAGTCTCATCATATTTCCCAGATAACACAAGGATGGCTTCTAAAATATCAGCAGTCTCTCTGTTGTCACGTTTTACCTTTTTTGTTGGAGGTTTTAACGAGTATCTGGCAGTGGAGTTGCAAGGGCCTCAGATTCAACTTGTGCATCTGGACTTGCCTCAAACCAGTCACCATCCTTTTCTTGTCTGCTAGTTTCAGCCACGTGCCGCATCTCAATAGGGTTGTTGCTAGCTTCATCCACGTGTAGCATGTTTGGAGTAACGTTGGCGTCGTCAGCTTTCTCCAGTCTCAAAGTTTTTTTGCTTTTCCTTTTGACCATTCAGGACCGACTTAGCTCAATATGTATAAGTTATCACTTATCTGTGTTGCCTTCTAGAAATATTTAAAGTTTCATCGGTTAGTTAAACTCAAACCCTCCGCGTTACCTGACAGAGCAAAAAACGCCCACCCACCTACATCGCCGCCACGTTGGCCTCCCCTGAATATGGTTGGGTAGCGAAATCCGGTGCTAATATGGCACAGGTGCCTTCATGACCTGCATCTAGACCGAATAGCAACTCGGATTTCGGCACCTCATTTCGGTGCCACTGATATGTCTGCGCTTCTCTCTGATGCTCAAACAGACGATACAGGAAACAGAAACATCGCAGCAGCTAACCTAAGTTAGCCTACCGCTAGCTAGTAGCTGGATTAAACATGGTTACAATGCTGACAGCTAACGCTAAACAATGTAAAGTGTGACTGTATTTTACTGTAGAGGATTCAACACCGGGATGCAATGTGCAGCTGCCGTTGTCGGAAAAACACAGACGGTGCGTTCAATGAAACTGTTAACCTACAGCATCGTGGTGCATTCAAAGTTGTTGTTAAAGGCCCTTTTCCCATCTGGTAGTTGATCGGTTAAGGCACCGGGCAAAAATGATGTATGCGATTAATTTAGATTAATTAATCACAGAGTATGTAATTAATTAGATTATTTTTTTTATCGATTGACAGCCCTATATATATATATATATAAGGGCTGTCAAAATAACGCGTTAAAAAATGTACGCAGATTAATCCATTCCATATTGACGTTTGCATACAGACGAAAATCTGGTTCCACTGATATGTCTGCGCTTCTCTCTGATGCTCTGAAACAGACGTTACAGGAAACACAAACACCGCTGCATGTGATGCTAGTTAACACAATACTCAACAGCAGCTAACGTTAGCCTACCGCTAGCTAGTAGCTGGATTAAACACGGTTAAAATGCTGACAGCTAACGCTAAACGGTGTAAAGTGTGACTGTGTTTTACTGTGGAGGATTCAACACCGGTATGTAACAATCTGTAGCTGCCGTCGGAGAAACAACCCAGCCGGTGAAAAAAACAAAACAGCCTCGTGGTGCATTTGAAGTTATTGTAAATGTCCTTTTCCTATCTGGTTGTTGTTTTTGTCGTTCAACAGCAATTTACTAGTGAAATAAGTTATTGTTATACATTATTATTAAATCATTTAATTTTGACCATATGGCCTTAGCAATAAACAAGCCGTTCTTTAATGTCACCAACTGTTGTTTAGTACCCTTTTTTTTTCTTTTTTACTTTCTTAAAAAGTATCGGTTCAGGCACCGTTAATTATGTATGCGATTAATTTCGATTAATTAATCACAGAGTATGTAATTAATTAGATTACATTTTTTAATCGATTGACAGCCCTAATCTATATATATATATAAAAAAAGAATGCAGAATACACACATACACAACTGGATAGCAAAATAATCATGACGCTCTTTTATGGTTCTAGAGTAAAGAGAGCATCCTCAGGAGAGTGCAACATATATTAGCAGGACAGTTGCAATGTCTTGATTGTACAAACAAACAACTGCAGGTCGAAGTCAGCAGCAAAGCCATCTAGCGATAGCCATGTACTTTCCTATGCTGAAAGCAGCCCATGCTCTGGCAAGAGACGGCTCCACAACTACAAATTTGTTTTGCGCAAGAAGTGTTGCAAAGGTGCCCAGATCTGCACTTTGTGATGCAGAGAGCACATTTGTCAAGTAAAAAAAATGAGTAAATGTTGCATTACAGTTTGCAGCTTCCATTGTATTTGTGTAAACATCAGTCTACACATTTGTGAATATTTGTTCTGTGACTTCACTTTATAATGTGAATATTTTCTGAGTGAAAATTTCCACATACAAGTTCAGATTTTTTCTACAAGCTCTCTTTTCTTTTTCTTTCTGTGACTTTAAATTCAGCTCATATGTGTGAATATTTTATACATACAGTATGGAAATTTCAGATATTTGCTCTACAAGTGCTCACATCAAGTCTACAAGCTCTAATATTTTGCACCATATTTACCTTAATAATAAGACTTATTATTAAGTCTTAATTAATTAAGAATTAAAGGGCACGAAAAAAACACTGAATGCACAAAATGCCAAGCCATGCCTGCAGGCAAGGCAGGAAAGTGATGGGACCACATTTCTTTGTTATTTAGACACACTGCACGCACCCAAGACTAATGAACTACCTGGAACAACCCATATTATTTTTAAAACATTGGCTCATAGTGAGTTTCTTTTATAGTGATTTCACTAGATTATTTCAATTTCCTTGTTATATTTTAATCCATTTGCAACAATACATACATTTGAGAATCTGATGGATAGATTCTGTACAAAAGAGGACTGTTTAACTATGACTGAGATATGTGGTGTGTGCTGTGCCACCTTCTTTCTCAGTAGTAAACAGACAGGCGTTTCTTAAATGAACAAACCCAAAAGAGTTACAAGTACAAACCTGCCTTTGTAACAACGTTTACCTCCTGTAAACACAATAGTTGTCTGTCATCAGACGTTAAGCCTTAAACCACAACAGCTGGAAATCAGCCACAGGCATTTTCCACAGTGTCAGAGCAGGGTGTGAAGCTTGTGTTTATGTTATGATGTATTAGATTCTTTAATGATTACTCTTGAAGAAAATTGCTGTTTCTGTTGCGCAAGTTGCTTGGTGACATACCAGCGAGCTGTGACAACAAACTCACATGTCAAAAGAGTTAAAGTGTTCATATTATGCTTTTTGGCTTTTTCCCTTTCCTTTATCGTGTTATACATTATATCTTTTTGTGCATGTAATAGGTTTCCAAAGTGAAAAAGTCCACCCCAAAGGGACTTACCATCTCCAACAGAAAACACTGTTCTCAAACTGCTCCAAACAGCTCTATTGTAGTCCAGCCTTTACTTCCGTGACGAACGTGCGTCACTTTGTAACACACGTTATAATGCTCGCCTAGCTGCTAGCATGGCACGCCCTCATACTCTGCTTCTGACTGGCTGGTAGTCCTTACCTAGCTATTGCGCCTGTGCGACTCCCAACAAAGATTGAATAGAAGTATGATGCCTCACTCTGTAGCTAAAACAGAGAGCTCAACACACAGGGTGAAAAGAGGAGCTGCAGCAATGTGCAGTACAACAAAAATATGGTGTTTTTTGAAAATTAAACCATGTAAACCTATTCTGATATAACCTCTAAATACAATTATGAACCTGAAAATGAGCATAATATGAGCACTTTAAGTAATCAAGAGACATTTTAACTGGCATGAGAGACCTGAATGCCATTGGCACCTATAACGATTATTTAGTTTTGATAGCTCTCCTGAGAAAATGTTTTTGAAACATGTAAAATAAGTTAAACTCCTTTCCAGAATACAGGGTGTTATACCTGTAAAGCCCCTTGAGGCAAATTGTGATATTGGGCTATATAAATAAAATTGTCTTGACTTGCTATGGCAGACTGAATTTTGCTTACTTGATAACAGTGATCTTGGAAGTGCCAGGCATCTTAACCGTTACAATTACTTTTTTGTTGTTTTAATGAGTGGGGAGGCCAATATTTGTGAATTTTGCAAACAAAAATGGCTCAAATATATTTACTGAAAAGTAGTTTAAATAAAAGCTTGTCACAACAAGCTTTCGTACAATAGCAACAGAGAATGTGTTATCAAATTATAGCTGAGAAAAAAAAGTTTGTTCTCTTGACAGATTCCGAAGCACTCGTGAGGCCAGCTGGGAAATGTAATGCTTCCAGCTTGTTGTAGGTCCAACCTGGGGTCTCGGGGTTGTGCCAGAAACAACTGCAAAGCATTTTAGCAGTAGGTATATTACTATGATAACTACCCAAACCATCTCAACTGCATTCCCTTCACCACCAAAATCTGATACAAACCTGCATTACTGCAGCTGATGCCCCCAAAACGATCAAATGTGTGTGTGTGTGTGTGTGTGTGTGTGTGTGTGTGTGTGTATATATATATATATATATATAATTATTATATATAGTATTTCTATATGATCCAAATCTCAGTAAATATCCTGGTTTTAATTATAACGTTTAATGGAGTTGAAACGCCATCTAGTTAACCCCAAGAAGATTTTGACTAGAGAGCTTCTTGGGTTAAGTACATGGCTCGCGGCTTGTAAACTTAGACTTGTTAACGTAGCATGATGATAAGGCCTTTGGAGTTATTGTGACAACAATTACATGTTTTGAAGTTCATAAGCTAAAGCTGGCTGAATGCAGCATTTTAGTTTACCAACACCACTTCAAACTGGCATGGGCGTAACAAAACCACCATCATAGATGCCTCAGACTCTGAACATGTTCTGATCTACAAACCCTTACTGACTAGATTTGCTTTTGTTGTATTGTTGTACAGTTGTGAATTACACAAGGGCCAATAGCAAGGCCTATTCTAGGTCTTCATAGATGTGCTGATCATTATTGTGTCATAAGTACAAGAACAGTAGAGTTTTTGAGTTTGACGAGCCCTCCAGGCAGAGCCTTTCTTGTAGTTAGCTGTCTAATAATGCATGCCTAACTAAAGGCTACTGGCATTCGGGTCTATGTTGGAGCAATATGCATGAATGTTGTGGTTGGAAGTTATTGAGGAATACCTGTCAACCACTAGTTCAAAAGAAAAAGAGGAAATGCCAACTTCTAACAAGCGTTCAAAGAAAAATACTATGTTTATGTTCCAGTGTTCATAACCCAACTGTGTATTGTGGTTGGGATTTAAATAACAGGGGTTTGGCTCAGTGTTAAGCATCTAAACTCCATGCCTCCAGTGCTTTGGCTGAACTCAACTTAAACAGATGCTATAAAATTCACTTCAGTGGGAGGCCAGGGCTAACTGTGGTTACCAAACTTTTTTATGGTATTGTCATGTAAATGCTGGAAAAGTCACAAAACATGGACTGAAGCAATAAACACATAATGTGTTATCATAACTGTGGTCCGCACTAATAAATAACATTTTGGAAAGATTGTTCATTAGATTATTTCATATTGGATAGATGCAGTAGCGACAGCAGTTTCACATTTATGTAGACGTTTAAGGCATACCTGTTTTAAACATTACACATGAGCAACAAATGTATACAATTAAAGTATTCTATAATTAAAAAAAAAAATTTAACATATTGTCTAATTAAAAATGTTCCAACCTACATTCAATGATCAACAGGGGTTATTGAATTTTAGTGTTCTTACTCTGCCAACACTGTGCCGAGCAGAGGGGAAAGAACTGGCAGAAACGTTTAAAAATCAAGTCGAAAAACAAGGATTTGAGAGACCTAACTTTGTGAAGACTTTTATCTTTTAATTGGAAGTGGGTGATTTTGGCACAGATGACATACAGATTGGGTGTAATGAAAGCACAAGCTGTGGGTGTGGCAAAAGGATGTGGGCAACCCAACAGTTCCAGGACTTGGAAGTGCAAAACCATAGAAATAAAAGTAGCAATCAGAATTTTCTACTGACATACAGTACATGTATATGTTGACTTAGGATAGCTTTTGCTGCAACTAAGGTGAAGATCATATCACCAAGGCTTAAACATTCCGATCTTATTTGCCAATAGTAAAAGGAAGAATGACCGATTAAAGTCCTCCTGCAAAGCTCCATCTGCATGGTCTGCTTTGTTGGGAAGCTGCTGCCAAGATGCTATCTATCTCATAAAAGATATGAAAGAGCGCTTACTGTACATGCTTAGTCACACAGCCCAGCTCGAGGTTTTACTGTAAAAGTCTGCCTGGTAGATGGGCAGATACAATGGATGGGTGGGTATGCCAACATGTATGATGCATCATGCACAAAAATGTTGGCTATGCTTGGCTACAGAATAGAACAAGTGTTCCTAATAGACGACACAACAAGCCAGACAACTGCGTGGTGGCATAAAACAATATATAGAAACCAGCTAAATTCAGGTGTGACAAGTATTTCAAGTTGCATAGGCGCCGTTGCTCTGTACGGCGCATAGCGGTGCCCAAGACGATTGTGATTGGTTTAAAGAAATGCCAATAAACCAGAGCACGTTTTTCTCCCATCCCGGACTGCTGTGTGGACTCGCTAGACCCTCCTCCACAGCGCTTTGGAGGAAGGTCTGGCGATGCAAGACTACTTCAGACCTAAACCTAATAACTTCTAGCTTCTAACGTCTAATTGAAGCTGTGTATGACCTTCTAACTGAATTACTTTAGTTTCCTCAAATAAAAAATAAAAACAGTAAAAATAACAAAAAATGTGTCTTCTATGCTAATTTCGAGGTCAAAGCCAGACTCGTTCTCGTTAGTGGTGAAGGAGTTGGCTAAGGCGAACGCCAGCGATGATAAGCTGACATCACGACCAAATGTTAGCGATTGGTTATGGCAGATCCAGAGTGGCTCTGGGCAGATCCAATAGTTTTAAACTTCAACAGAGTACCAGCCTTCAAAGAAGTTAACACTTGTCAATGGAGAGTGGCCAGACTCTCTGTACAAATGAAATGTACCAGAGTCTGGTAGGTCTGCACCGGTCTTATAATACGTCCATGCTCTGCACTTGTGTACTGATATTGCGGGAAAAGTTTTCACCTCAACGAGAAATAGCGTCATGTTTTAATATTGTGAGATCTCATGGGACGAGATCTTGCCACACCAGAAAGAAACATCGGAAATGTCACACAAAACTTTCAAATCTATACTTACTTATTCCTCATTTTCAAACTCACAATAATCTAATTGGGTTTCAGAGGCTAAACGAGACAGCAAAAACTAAATCAGTCTCCTAAAGCTCTGTTCTGGGCCCCGTTCAAAAATTCATCTGGAGTGTAGAGCTCAGAATGTCACCTCTACTGCTACAGGCTTCTTGGCCAGGCTAGTAGTCTGGTTAGGAGGGCTGCCTTCTGCTATTAGCATGGCTCTGATCAGATTAACAGTTTGGCCTTTTGCCAACAGAGAGGTATGAAGAGGTAGAGTCCTGTCTGGCTTGGCTTGGGTTTGGTGTAGCATACTTAGCAGTCTGGAGTGACCACTGATGAACCACACTTAGCAAACTGCCATCATTATAACACAAGTGGTGTAATGCAACTGCCAGGAATGGGAACCAGTGCAGGTGGTTCAGGACATGACTACTGCTTATTTTGGTTTCACCTCTACATTCACAATGTGATATTTTTGGGACTGTATTTTGACTGTGGTCTGACGGAGGTTAAGTGTCTATATAATGAGGACTTAGCTGACCATTTGCCATTTAAGCACATTTCTCTTCTTTTTTTTTAAACCCAATAATGCTGAGAGGTGACTGTAACGAAGGTTTCACGTTTGTGGATACAAAGAGCAACTCAATATTACTAAAGGAATGCCAATGAGCTCAAAACATGGTTGAAAAGAGGAGTCCAAGGGATAATGATACAGGGGTTAAGAAGAAAAGATGGCGAGGAGTGAGCGATGATGTTACAAAAGGATGGATTAGAGAGAAGGAATAATGATGACACCCCCCCCCCCCACCCCAGCCCTACCTGTGGTGGAACAGATTGGACCGGCCGCAGAGCGTTCTGATTGCCGTGGCGACTGAGCATCAGCTGACAGATGGCTGCCTCCAAGCGTAGGGCAACGGGCAGTCTGCAGCTTCCACTGATTGGAAGTCCGTGCACACACAACACTGCTCATGCCCACATGCAAAGACTGGTGGCCTATGAAAAGGGTGAGGAAAAATGGAGGACATGGTTGTTTTGATCTCGGAAGTGTCAGGCATCTTAACTGTTGCTGCTCTCGTAGACAAAGAAAAAGAAAACATCCAATATGGGTCACATTTGTTGCTCAGAATTATACAGAATATATGGCGGGACAGAGGGTATGAGAGTGGACCTTTATTGTTTGTTAAGGGGGTAAAAATGTATCTGATAGCGGAATCTGATTCTAAGCTCGCTCTACCACTCATTAGACCTGTCAATGAAGAAATACAGCAAAGAATGTTTTTCATTCTGGAATTTTACCGACTCTGTGGCATTGGCGAGCTTCTCCAAGAGAGCAGCTGTCATTACGCACGGCTGTGGCTATTTGTAGCGTCCATACACTAATTAATCATGTTTCTGCAAGCCATCATTGCAGTAAAATCTCAATCATCATCATTACTAATGTCAGAAGGAATGATCAAAGTAATTCACAATTCACGATCACATTAAATGATAATTAACAGGGAGACGACTCCAATGTGAATAAAAAATAATTGAAATGTATTGTTCATAAATTATTTCAAATTCTATATATGTGCCTTTGATTGACATTTTACAGAACGCTTTTAAACAGCCTGCAAAAATAATAACACACATCAGTGAAAATGGCAAACAAGATTATCCGTCTCTGAAATTACATTCAATCTCCTCTTTATCATAACACCCGCAGCTATCTCAGCTAAAACCATGCGTACGCCTGGTATTAAGTACTGTATGTGTGAGGTGTGTACATTCTTACCACACATTCTTCATTTATAAATGCCAGTTTATGTGTGGGAAAAGGTGCATGCATGGTTTTGGTACAACCTCATCGTTTAAACATCTGGCTGCTGGTTACTAAAGATAAGTGCTACTTTAATCACAGGCACAGTAAGCAACATAACCGATAGGAACTGGCCAAAGAATTTTCAAGTATATCACTGCCTGTGTTTACTATTTGTATGTTGCAGAAGACATTATTTCTTGGCATTTCTGATTCAGTATTTAATTGAAAATGATTTATTTCAGTCACACGTTCGTTATTAAAAACATAAAACTATTGAATCCTATTCATGGTTGAATTGAACTGTATCAAATTGGCTTTGAATCACAGTATATCATTAAAAATATATTGGTATCGTTTTTGTTTTGGATTGTAGACTGTGGATGTAGATCAGCATCAGATTGTCTGAGTGTGAGAGATAGCCACCACTAGTGTTAGTGTTCATTATAAACCTGTATGTTATTATTTATTATGCCATGGATTAGTAGTCATGTAAAAACAAACAAAACAAAACATCTGCAAGCTCAGGGAGCCAGTCCAGTTGCATTATATATATGGTCTATGAGCTGGATGACTTATAATCATCACAATTAAGAGAGAAGTTACACATGCATGCATACATGTAGGTATAGATTAACAAGATTATCTGCAGGTCACATCACCTTTAAATGATGACATGCCCCTGTTAAAAACACCCTCAAACAATCCAGTCTGCAAACTCATTCAATTGTGAAATAGACAATAACACAGCATATCGCAGCAGCGATTTCCATACACAATTCACTTTCTTTATGCATAACACACACACACACACACACACACACACACACACACACACACAGAGGATCCAATGGAGGCAAATAGGTTGCATGTGTCTCATGCTTTTCCAACAACTCCTGTTGCCATAAATATCTTGTTATGAAAGGCAGGTAATGAAAAGCGCCGCCTTGGTAATCCGTGACGGAAGGCAGTTTCATGCTAGTTTAGCTAACCCCATCACCTCCCTTGCTCCCTCCACCAGCCCACTGAGACAATCCTTCGTCTGAGGCATTTTTCAATACTCGATACTTTAGAGGCAATTCGGTCGGTGCCTGAAAAGTATTGAATTCGGTACCCAGCCCTAGTCATCCATCTGCAGGACCATTTATGATTGCAACGTGTATTCTTTGTTTCTCTTTTGCCAAAGGATGGCAAAGGTCGTTGGTCAATCCATCTGCCCAAAACTTTGGTCCATTGCCATGAAATGTATCAAGAATATTTTTGGTCCCCTAGGATGATTCTAGTGATGCTAATGATTAACCGTTCACCGACAATAAGAATTTTGACCAGTTAAACATTAAAAACAATATGATTACAACAAAAATAAATTAGTTATGAAAAAGGTTTTTCGCATTGCAAAATTAAAAATAAGCTATACAATCTACTTCTTAACTGCTAGTTAACTTAATAGTGCACCTCTCAGGTGGATTCGGTGGAGACAGGCTCGGTCATATGCTCCATTGACAGATGTGGACGTGTATCCGCTGCGCAGACGCGCAAGAGGTTCCAGGAAAGTGTACATGTGTCCACGACAATGCACGCACATTGTGGCTGCGCGACCAGTACAGGGTAGTTATAATAATAATAATAATAATAATATTATTAATAAATTGAATTTGTATAGCGCTTTTCAAGGACTCAAAGAGTTATGGGTTAACAAGGGTCGGCTATCGGTCAGAAAAAAAAAAAAAATCTAAATTAGCATCCCTAGATAATTCTTAATGATTCTAACGATCTTAAGAGTTTTAAAGTGATATACCATAATAAACATAACAAATACATTAATTATTTTGGCAGCCATGTGCACTTTGATTAAACTGTGCTATAAAACATGGTTTGGAAAGCTAAATGAGAAAGTCTGATGCGGCAGTGCCCATGAGCATAAACTTACACTTGAACACATGCACGACGGCCCCACAAAGCTGACAAAAGAGAAATTGTAAACCCAGTTACTTTGATCTCATAGTAATGTTGTTGAGGAAAAGAATGCTCCTCTTTTCACCTAGCTTCCTTTGCCCCTGAGCCAGTGAGGGAGTTGGCTCATCGCAGAGCGAGCCATTGATCAGGGTGGATTGCAGGAGACAGCAGCTCAGAGCTGCGGCCCTCAGAGGAAGACCCTCTCACATATTCTGGCAGCCCTTGCAACAGAATAGATAATTCTGGAACAGCAGCTCCCTCTTCACCTCGTGCCAACAAATTTACAATTCAAACATGGACCAAGGGTGTTGAAGAGGAATTTTAGAAACACTTTGATTTGTTTTTGTAAGAGATTTGACGGAGGTCGGATACACAGAAGACCCTATAGTGTCGCTCTTCAAAGGAATATAAATTGCCTTTCTCAGGATTTTACTTTTTTCTGTTATGTTGATTTCCGGTTGTCTGTAGTTATTATGGCGTGCTGATAAACTATATGTCAAGTCCAAAAGTGAGTACAGCACAGTGTAAATGTGGTTATGTATCAGATATTATTTAACACAGTCAATATACTGTCATTTTAATTAAACCACTCACGACAGAAGTTAGTCATTAAAATATTAGGTTTTCATATAGGATAATCTCTGTTCCAGAGGCTAGGAATGAGTTAGTGCTGGGAATTAAACCTGCAGTGTTTTATTACTATCCCAGGGAGATTGGCAGAAAATACAATGAAACCATGTAGGCCGCTCTAGATACAAGAGACAAAAAGGGACAAGCGGATTGCCTTTCCATACAGCTATTGCAAAATAAATGCTTTTGTGTTATTTAGTGGTTGTGCGTTTGCACCAGGCTTTGCGTTTCCTCTGACTATTTATGGATATATAACAATTTATCTTTATAATATTTATTTATGGTCAAGATTGTTCAGAGTGCAAGTCTGTTCAGATGTTGCTGTGCTCCAACTACATCATCCAGTCTTAGTGTTTGTATGTATATGTGCACCCGCACTATGTTTATCTCTCACTGTGTGCTTCACAGCCTTCAGGCATGAGAGCTCAGGTTCCACTGCCCTCCCCAAAATTGAAAAGCTCATCAGGAGATAATTCTGGGAGCTGCCACAATGCCAGCTATGTGCCGCTGTCGCCTTATCTTCCAGGCCTTTTGCGCCCTACTGCTTCTGTCCGTGCCCTGGGGAAGACGGCTTAGTACCCATTCTGGCTACAGCAGCAGAGGAGAGCAGAGCAGTAGAGATCACTCATTTTAATAGGCCTGTCACATCTGTTTTTAGAACCTGCGGAGGTCTCCTGCTGCTGGCCTCCCAATGAAGTGACCCCAAAATGATGTGACAAGCTGTGATGAGCTTGGGGAGGGGAGTTTTAGACCAGGGGAGCAGAAGAAGGGATTAGATACAGTGTGAAAGAGTGAAGGGATTACATCAAAATCATAAAATCTAGAGTATAGCCTGCACTATGATTTAGATGTTTTTGCGAATAATCATGAATAATGTTTCTGTTTATTTCAATGAAGGAATTAGATACCGTGCAATTATGAATGTATTCTTGTCTTAAGGCTTTCTCTCACCATCAGAGCATTTAAAAAAAAAAATCTAAATTAGGGATTGCAGTGGTCATGCTGTTAAATATCTCCATTAGTCAGAGTGGACGAATATGCAATAGTGCAAATGTGGTTGAATAAATCAGCTGTTTGAAAGACAAAATGAGTCTCTTTTATTAATATATGAAGTTTGGTATTTGTTTGCTCTTATTCTGCTCAGTTTTCAGGATGTTGCCCTCAATCTGACACCCCAAACGACAGTAATGTTCCATATGTTTAAAGCACCTAAACTGATTAAACAACAGGAGCACACTCAGGGCAACCACCAGCTTCATTTATACATCAAGCACACTGGCGTGTGCTTGATGTTGGTCTGACTGCATTTCCATCGTAAAAAAAAAAAAAAAAAAAAACTCACTACTACACTAACCTTCAACAGCTAGATACTATAGTGCTGATTTAAATGTATTTATGGGAGTTAGCACTAGATAGCACTTTCTCAAACAAACGAGTCATGGGTGGCAACATGCCTGACTTTAACTCTACTCTAACAAATATACTATAAACCGTAAAGGCTCTCAGATATCGCAGTGCTTAAAGTGTTATGAATTCAGGGTTGAGCTTCTTACAGTCACCAGAGAGAGAAAACAAACGATCCGTCAACGGTGAAATCTTATTTACGAGACCGGTCTGAGAGACCTCCGGTTTTTAACAATAACAAACGTATTTATATATATACTAGGGCTGTCAAAATAACGCGTTAATTTCTATTAATTAATCTGAGAAAAAATAACACGTTAAAAAAATGAACGCAGATTAATCCATTCCATATTGACGTTTGCATACAGACGAAAATCTGGTTCCACTGTGCTTCTCTCTGATGCTCTGAAACAGACGTTACAGGAAACACAAACACCGCTGCATGTGACGCTAGTTAACACTATACTCAACAGCAGCTAACGTTAGCCTACCGCTAGCTAGTAGCTGGATTAAACACGGTTAAAATGCTGAAAGCGAACGCTAAACGGTGTAAAGTTTGACTGTGTTTTACTGTAGAGGATTCAACACCGGTATGTAACAATCTGTGGCTGCCGTCGGAGAAACAACACAGACGGTGTGTTCAATGAAACTGGTAAACTACAGCCTTGTGGTGCATTTGAAGTTATTGTAAATGTCCTTTTCCTATCTGGTTGTTGTTTTTGTCGTTCAACAGCAATTTACTAGTGAAATAAGTTATTTTTATTGTTATACATTATTATTAAATCATTTAATTTTGACCATATGGCCTTAGCAATAAACAAGCTGTTCTTTAATGTCACCAACTGTTGTTTAGTACCCTTTTTTTTTCCTTTTCTTTTTTTCCTTTCTTAAAAAGTATCGGTTCAGGCACCGTTAATTATGTATGTGATTAATTTCGAGTAATTAATCAGAGTATGTAATTAATTAGATTACATTTTTTAATCGATTGACAGCCCTAATATATACACAGTATGTTATTGCACTGGTGAAAAAAATACTTCTTAATTGCACCCTCCCACATCCATTCTTCTGATCACTGCATTTTTGGCAGTATATTCAGCTAAGTAATGGATGTCTGAGCTATCAGGGAAATTTGTAGCCGTCTCCTTTACAAGGGCTTCTCATTCCAATCAGCAAGTGTCAGCTCAGTTTGCCTTGTAATTAATGACTACTGACTGGCCACTAACTGTCCAATAAGTCTGCCCGATAGGTCTAGGCAGCTGAAGCCAGCAGAAAAAGGGGAGGCTTGAAATGTTGGTAGAGGCAAATGACTAACTGACAACAATAATTTTTGTGTGCATTTAGTCTTTCAATTACTTTGATTTTCAGAGGACAAACAAAGAAAGAAATGGCTCCCTTGATACTGTATGCATACGTCCTCAACTCCTGCCCTCCCTCATTTTGGCCATACAATTCAATTGAATTTTTAATTTCAAACCATTTAGCATTACATTTCAGCCCATATGCTGAGTTTCTATTGTAACTAACCCAAATCGGGGGCATTTGGGGTAAACAGTGTAGTTACACTTGCCAGAGTTCTTTCACAATGACAACTTTACAGTTCATGATTGCAAATGTAGTGTGTAGACTGAACATATGTAAATGTATGTCTAAAGTGGTGATGTAACATTATGATAGAGGGGGACTAGTGTATACTTTTTCTACTAGTCTGTGGCATGTAGTTCTGTGAGTGCTATTTTGACTGATCATTTTGAAGGCAGTGGAGATAAGATACTTTTGAACTTTTGAATAACCTATGTGATATTTGTCTACAGAAAGACGTCTTCATTTGCTCCAGAAGCGACAATGGCTTCTTTTTGTTATGGTTTAAATAACTGTTTTAACATGAGACGTACAGGGATTTTTTTCTTTTCATTTTCATGGTATTTTGGTGGTTACATGGCCAGGCGATTTGAAACAGATGCATTATGTGGTATAGGTCCAACATGTAGGGTTTTTTTCTCTTCAGAAAACCATATTGTACATCCTTTACAATTTTATAATAAATGACTGCTTTTTCACAGCATTTCTTTGTTTTGAAATTCCATTGTAGCCTCTTTGTTCTTTGTTTCCCTGAACTCACAATAGCTACAGATTTTCAGGTTGTTGTCTGAGTGCATCCACATTAGTGCATTCCCTCATAACATCAATAAGGGTGCTCTTATCTATGAAGGCTTAGGGAAAGTGCACACTAACATGTACTGTAAGGGTAGCGTGCTCTCAAGCATGCAGAAAGCAGCACAATGAGTAGCTGAGTCCCACACAGTCCCGCACAAATACAGTCAAGATGTAATGAACTGACAATATGAATGCCGGTCCTGATCTTTATAATCTTGCCAGCATTATAAATGGCATAGTGTATCTTGGTTCCATGCAACAACCTGCATTATTTAATACTGACAGTGTGTACAGTTTATTGAAGCCCTTATCATGTTATAATGGTATATTTGCCGCAGAAGCATGGGAATGCAACAAATACTTGTCAAATAGTTACACACAGATTCACTACGTATTCCAACTAAACAATAAAACATATAATTGTTCATTGCCATCTAAAAGGACACATGATCATTTTCTTCAGGCAGTGCCTTCCCAAACCATTGCATTTGACTGTTACAAAAGTAGTAAATATAACCATTGTCGATGTGCTACGGTTAGAATTAAGATTTGGTTAACTTTATTCACCAAAACTATCTGCTTAGGAAAATATCATGATTTTTGGATATGGTTAAAAGAAAACAACATTGACTGTCAGTAGGAAACTGAAAATAAACAGCAGCCACACGATTTTGTGGCACCAATAACAGCAATATACTGTATACTATTTTGGACAGTAAAAAGTACCGCCTTAACTTTGGACAGTAAAACGTCTTACTTCACATGGCCACTACACTTCCTTGTGAGGTATATCTAAATATAAGTTGTATTACGCATTTGAAAACAAGCAAATGCTGTTGTATTTAAGGACAGTATTGTATATAGTCATAAATCTTAAAAATAACAGACTTTTAACAAGAGACACAAATGTGCAACAAGTGCAAAAATGAAATAAAAAAGCTGCTATTCTGCCACTGAAAGATAATTTAACTCACTTATAGTGCAAATACACCTTCTTTAAATGCAACTAGATGAGACCAGCAGCAGCCAAATGTACTGTCAATGTCCTTGAACGCAACACTGAACAGACTCACTCAACTGTGAACCACTTTAGAAAAGAGTATTTGCTAAATGCTTACACCATTGATGGCTTGTTAAGATGGACATTTGCCCTGCATAGTACCTTGCCTCTTGGTGATCTAACCAATTAAAAAGAAGGACAATGTTATCCAGCATGTGTTTACACCATCCACACAGCATATTCATGTGTGTTTACCTGTAGTGACAATCATGTGGGAGTATTTGGTCGGCTTCTTTCAGGGTCAAGTAATCAGCCATCTGATATAAGGCAGCCACTATTTTCGTATCATCCCTCATCCAAGTAGCAAAACAACCCTTGTTCAATCATAGGAAACAAAACAAGAGGGAAAGGAAATTACTTCTGATGATTATCTGTGTGCATGTGACACATACCCAAGGGCAACCGTTCATTTACATCTAAGCCTGGCATTTGACAACAATGAGACACATTCCAGATGTCTTTATACCATTTTTGTTTGGTGCTGGTTTAGGGTGTGGGCAGCATTAAAATTATGCTTGTGTGGCAGTGTGTGCCTGTCAGAGGTAAGCGACGTTAGAGGGGGGGCAGCCTCATCTGACTCAAAGTGTGAAGTGATGTCTGATGCTTTGGGAAAGCAAACTAATTAAGTAATTAAGAGTAACGAGGTGATGTGTACAGGAGTGTGGGGACATTAAACATTTTTATTTTCTACAAGATACAAACCCAGGTTAACAAGGCATGTTGTGTGGACATACAACATTTCTGGCTGACAGTCAAAGGCCTTAACAAAATGGGGATGTTTTTTCGTGCAATTAATTCACACTTCAATAGATTTTTTCAAAATTTTTCTAATTTTTGTCTTGAGTACTTTCACACAGAACGCAAATATTGCGGGGCGATAAAACAATGTAATTTTTTTTCAGAACAAGGTCGAATTTTCGGAACTTTCGCACCACCCATAAAGACATCAACCAATCGCCTTGTGTTTTTACTTATTATCAGAATCATAATACAACAACAGGAGGCTGTATAGACGGCAAACTTTATTACTACTTTCAACCTTGACAAGGGTGGCGTTTACTTTCCGTCTTCCCGTTACATTTCACAATAAAAGCCTACACGCTTTATAGAGCAAGAATGTCGTTAGGCCTATTTTAGGGGGGCTGAAGCTACCCCAAAATGTTCCTAAGCCCCCCAAATAATAATAAGAAAAATAATAATTAATTAATTAATAATTTTTTTACAGTGCACTCTGTATCACTCACTACGTGGAATCAATCTTCCTTCACCATTCATCTGTTGGTGTCGTCGTGCACTGCAGTGTTTTATTTTTATTTCACAAACTGTCAGCTGGTCGAAATGGCAGTGTTTTAGAGAGAGGCTTACGAGCGGCCGCTTGCACGGTAACGGTATGTGGACGAGCGAGGTAGAGAGTTACTGAAGATATAGAGCGCCAGGCAGCATTAAAACACAGCAGTAAATCCGAGAAATCAAATTTTGTTTTCGCCGATTTATCACTCGAAATGCAACTGTAGCAAGTATCTCACTATCATCAACGTTATCCAAATTCATAATTAGAAACAACAAATAATATATCCAGCTACAAAAAAGCCGGAAAGTCGAAAGTTAGACAGAAGTACAAAGAGTCCATGGCTATGAAGATGATACACCGTCTTGTCTCTTCTCATTGGTTTAAACTGGCAGCTTTCAGAATGCTGCAGACCGCTGTGTTGCAAGTAGCTGCAAATCTTTGGTCTGGACTTGCTACCGCACACACAGTGAGTGATACAGAGTGAAATTGTAAGTTGTTGTTAATGACTTTTACTTGCTTCACTTTAGCTACATTTAGTTGAGGTAAAGATAAAGGAATATTTTAGTTGGCTATAGAAAACAATAGTCTAGCTAGTGTAAACGAGTGAAATGCAAGAAATAGCTCGCCTAGTAAGGTATCCGAAGCTCTCTGTTCTTTACCATTAATATAGCCTGCTTTCTCTATAGTATTAAAACAATATCAGTCCCTAAATATCTTAGTGTCACTGTTAATGCTATTGTACCAGTATAACCTTCAATTCATTGAACAAATGGATACTGGAAGATATTTTAGGAGAGAGAGAGAGAGAGAGGCACCAAGGCATAACCTAAACTAAATTATTTCATGATATCTATTATGTATGCTTGATTCTGACCAACTTAATTTTCTGCATTCCTTTGCTGTAATAAACTAAACAAGTATGTAGATGTTGCCTAAATGTAGACTAGGCTATATATGAGCATACATACATACATACATACTAGAACTTTGATTCATCTCGCCATCAGGTTATTAAATTCAGACATGCTTTAAATCCTTGTCAACCATATTGCAACGAGCTAGTTCAGCGTATCATGCCTGACTGGAGTAGTGTGTTTTTCTTCAGGAGTGGGAAGGGCAGACAGCATGTTGCCTGTTTCGTCATTTGGGCTGCCTTGTTGAGTGCAGCGGCACTGAGAACATTATATTTTCCACAATTTAAGCTCTTTTTTAAAAAATGAAATAGGATTAGTCCAACGAATTGTTCCGTTTGTAATGCGCACCTAACCGAAAGCCTCGTACCGAACGGTTCAATACGAATATGTGTATCATTACACCACTAGTAATTAAATATTAATATTAAGTCTTATTTCGACCTGCAACTTATCTAATAGAGAGAGGAATTAGGTATGGTATTACTTTACCACACATTTACACGGGCAGATAGATAGCGGTTAAGTCTTAGCCTACAGAATAACTCAGTAGGAGCACAGTGGCCTAAGTAAATCCCCCCCCCCCCCATGCTGCTTTGATGTATCTAAAGGCTAACATTAGAGTTTGTAAGTAAGATTTTGCAAGGGAAAGTTTTGCATAGCCTCGGGGCTAAGCCCCCCCTGTCTTTCAATCCTAGTGGCGTCCCTGTTATAGAGTCTATGGCTACACTGCGTAACTGTTTACCAGAGGGAATTAAAATCACTCAGAGTATTTCGCTAAAAGGAAACTCAATAAAATAGTTTACAGTAGCTTGTGTTCGCTTTTCCTGCTTCGGCTTTCCGACTGTGGTCGGACAGCACTGGGGGAGAAGGGGCTGGAGTCTCCAGGGCTAACCCCTGTCACTCCACTCAACAGCTGGGGAAACAAGACAGGACACTTCTGTTGGTCTTGAGATGCTGCAGCATTTATTTGTGCTCCAAATGAAGACTATAGCTACTTTGACCACAAACTCTCCTCTGCTCCGATCGCTCTCTCTCATCTGCTCACATCGCATGTCCTGTCACTTTTTGCTTCAGCAGCATCCCCAGGACATTAAACCATCTCACCAAGACACTGTAGATTAGCTAGCGTTCATTTTCAATGCAAGCAGGTAATGTACAATTTTTTTTCAGATATCAGAAGTCCAGACAGGAAAACACTTTTATTTTCATAATTGATTAATCAATTATTTGTTAGATCGATACAATATCAGAAAACAGTGAGAAACGTATCTCAACAGTTCAAAATCTGAGATATTCAATTTATGTATTACCTTACTAAGTTTCCGTTAGTAGTTCACAATTGCAACGGAACTGCTGCCAGTTCCGGAGACAAACACCACTTTTAAAACATTTTTTTTCATAAAGTAATGCTTGTAAAATATTTTGTCCTATTAAAAATGTCAGCTTTTTACATTGTGTATCATGGGAGTATTTGCACCCAATTTCGATGTGTTTATGCTCTGTATGATCACCAAGGATGCATGTTAATGCCAGGTGTACTGGAGTTTCAGAATACAAAAAGATCTCATTAGTCATTACTCCAAGGAAATAGGTTGGTAAATCACTTGAATGGATACTTTTCAGCCAACATGCTGAGGTTGTTCTTGCATTTTGTTCAACAAACCAATGTTTGTTAGGAACTTTGAAGTCCTTTGAGATTAATTTAGCGTCCAGTAATATTAGAAGACAGATTTGTCAGCTTGGTAATCAAAAGCCTTTTTTAAAGCAAACATTAAACCAATTTCATAATTACATAATATATATGAATTGTACTGACTTTACAAACATGGATTAAAATAACTTGGACTTTAATCCAACTGGTTCTCGATACCCAACCCTGGTAGCAAGTCTAGGCTTGAGTTCCTGAACGCAATTTAATATGGGTGGTGAAGACAGGTGGGAAGAGTTTACTGGAAGGTGGGAGGTGACCAGTTTGTTTAAGGATTATAAGACATGTCTTTCATCAATCACCATGACGACTTTAAAAACAGAAGAAACTAATGTGTTA
The DNA here is from genome assembly GCF_031162955.1 of Sander vitreus. Classification (NCBI taxonomy): domain Eukaryota; kingdom Metazoa; phylum Chordata; class Actinopteri; order Perciformes; family Percidae; genus Sander; species Sander vitreus. The sequence goes on along the minus strand of NC_135855.1, from coordinate 14,076,151 downwards.
TCATATAATCCTAAAATGTGACCACATTAAGAAGCATTTCAGAACTTAAAGTTGTTAGAATAAAAATTACGAGTTACTGTAAATGAATGCCTGACTGACCATTCACTAAACTTGTGATCACATTAAGTTTGTTCAAAACATGAGACAAATAAGTTTATCAAACTCAGTTTCAAAGTAAACTTTGTAAGTTCTACACTAGAACAACTAATGGAGTAAACTTTGAAGTGCATAAAAAACACACAAAAACATGTTTTTATTGTGTGTACTTTACTTTTTTTCCTGCTATCCCATCTTATAATAGTCCTACCATAAGAATATATTAACCCCACTGACATACTGCATTCAAATAGATCTGCAGTGTCTATCAATCACTGCAACTCTGAAGTGATGTATGGAAAAAGCCAAACACAACACTCTTTTAAAATGTGACGTTCAATTACTTTTTCATTGCTGCTCTACATGGAATACCTTATATTCACAATGCTTGGAAGTCTCCACTATGTAAATATAAAGTGTGCTGTTGTTGCACAGTTCCGACAACATAAGTACCAAAGAATAAACAAAACAAAAAAAGCCCTGTAGTTTGTTCCTCCTAAACGGAGAAATGAGGATCAAGAGGGCAGGAAGAGGTGGGTGGCGACAGCAAGGAGAGGGGCCTTCCCTGCTTTGTGTAACCTGTGGTTACAGTGGTTCTGACATGACAGGACTGAACATAGAGCTGGAGTAAACTACATAATTAGCTAGGCACCAGACTAACTCTACCTGGCTTTATTGCCTTTACCTTTTCCTCTCTCTTTCTCTTATAACTGCAGGAAAATGTTATCCGCAACACGTGCTGCTACCTGGACTTGTCAAACCACCAGTTCTACGTCAAACAAGTAAAGAAACTATAGTTAAGGAGGTTTCCTTTTTCAAAGTGTCTGTTGTTGCAGTAGCTTTATTCATGTATTTTTAACTGATCCCATTTCCTTAAAGCTACTTCACCATTAAGCGATTTTTGATTACTAGAGGGGGGAAAGACTCTGACACTAACATACCATCAGCTTCTCAAGTTGCTCAAAATTTACTCACGTTTCCGCTCTATGTAAAAGCAGTGTGTGTGTGTGTGTGTGTGTGTGTGTGTGTGTGTGTGTGTGTGTGTGTGTGTGAGAGAGAGTGTGAGTGTGTGAGAGTAGGAAGAAGAGAGAAAAAGAGAAAGATGGCGATGCAGCCATGTGGAGTTCGAGCACACGAGAGTTCAAGCCGGCGGGGGAAATTGTGAGAGTGGCGACGTGACTATGTGGGTAGCTAAGCCACGTAAAAGTTCAAGATGGTGGGGGAAACTGTGAGAATTGAGACTCTTTGAAATTTAAACATATGTTGCAGACAGACGGTGCAAAATGGCTAAAGTAGCACCAAGATGGGGTGGAATTAAACTAAGTTGTACTAACACACTACCTATGCAGTTAACGACTATGTGAGGGCCAGCAGGGCCAATAGGTGTGTGTGTGAGCGAAGGTTTGTGTGCATGTATGTGTGATTAGTGAAAGAGGAAGGGACAGAAAAGCATACAGAGCATAGGCAAAGCAAAATTTGGATCCTATCTTCTGTCGGGGGAAAAAAATCAATTTCTTAGTCTACTCAGAGCCCCGTTGTGTGTGTCGGAGGTCTGAACTGAACGACAAAAAGAAAGCTTATTAACCTCACCCACAGTAACCAACACAATTAAAATGCAGCATAAGCATATATTAAGCATACATAACAACACCGTGATCAAGGTACTTTAACACAGCAATAAAACAAAAGGACATGGCAGTCCGATTCACAATAATACAGTAAGACAGAAATAGAGCTCACAAAATAAACACACTTGAAAACTTTTCTCTGCCCAGAACTAAGCCTCTGACTTTGGGTCGCTTCTCCTGAAGCGATATTGATGCGTTTGTCCGTCAGCTTGTTTGGCGAGTCCTTCCGGTGAAACTTCTAATTAAAGTACAAACGTTTGACTGAATGGAGCGTCTCATCAAACTAAAGGTAACACTTAGGTGTGAACTCGAGTTTGGCTGGCAGACTGGGTTTCTGCAGTAGGCCTTTCTTTGTTAGGCCACATGGCAGAGTTTCTCTTTGTATAAAAGGGACAACATTGTTTTGTTCCAACACATCAAACTGCACTTATAATGCTAATCACAATTGTGTGATAATAAACTATAATATGTTATTAGATGCTTGTTAGTATTTGTCTTAATTTATGTACAGTCTGTGGCTAACATTGTATTGTGTATAAGGTAGATTTAGGATAGACAGTACTGTGAACAGCTCACATCAAGCTGCACTCTGCTTGCAGTGCTGGTTTTTTATGGTGGGTGCCCACCGGCTATAGTAGAGCTGTTAGAACTGTCATCTAGGGGACAATACTCAAACTAATTCTCTCAGCAAAAGAACAAATCTTCGCCTGTCAGAGAGATGCAGGGAGGAAAACTTCATCCAGCTGCCAGCCAGAGTGCTCCTTAATGGCTCTGTCCTGGCTAAATAGGGGGGGCAGAATAAAAATACTTGGGCTGATTGACTTGAGTGTCTGCTTTAAAAGGGCCTGACAGACCAGACAGATGACTGTAGAGTTGCCTCACGTCGCCTTATGGCGTGTTCACACAGACCGCGAAGCGAATATTGACATTGCGCCACAAAAACATGTCTTTGGTCATATACACCTTAACAGTTTTGAAATTAAATAATCCCCTTAAACTATAACTCCCTTCTCTTCTCAAGTACATTTTTTTTTAAATATTTATTGGTAGTTCATTACCGACATTTCAATGTCATTTTTGGCCAGTTTTGAAAGCCCTATTGTGTATTGGATTGATCATGAAAAATGAGAAGTGTCTTCTGTATGTGCCCTCTTGACTTCAGTCGTTTGCTTGTTTTCCTCACTACTGTTTTTCTTCTCTTGCCCTAATTCACTTAGGCTGGTGGAGTGAGTCAGTCTCTCAGTTCTCAATGATCGGGAAGGGTCGCATCCTATTTTTTGTGAAATATAAATGATCTTGGATAGGTTGTTAATTGAAAGGTAGCTCCTGATGAAGATCTCATGTCGAACAAAAGAGCATATGCATGAAAATACTAAGGAATTATAGATTTGTTTTTTAGATAAATATTTATTTTAAAATGTCCACATTGTTAAGCCATGTCATCTCACTGTTAAAACAACATGTCAATAAAAGGTTGCCTGGTAAAAAGCATTAAAGTTTACTCATTTTAGTTTTTTCAACAAGTTGAACTCTAAATAGGATATTAACACCATCCTTCTCTTCAATACAATATATACCTCATAGCTATTACCGTTCCTTCTTGCAAGCAGACAATTTTATAGTATTAATAGAATTGTTGCAAATGTCACATTATATCAAACCTCATTGACCATTGACTCAGGGCTGATTTGATCAATCTGCTGAATACACGTATAGATGTATTGTATTGTTATGTATCCAAAATGAATCAAATCTGTCAGTGGGTAAGACGTATGCAAAAATAACAATGGCTTGCGACAGGATAACCAACAGCCATATGGAATTAAGAGAAGATGGAAACACTTAAAGTGTTCATATTATGCTTTTTCCCTTTCCTTTATTGTGTTATATATCTTTTTTGTGCACGTTATAGGTTTACAAAGTGAAAAAGCCCAAAGTCCACCCCAAAGGGACTTACCATCTCCAACAGAAAACACTGTTCTCAAACTGCTCCAAACAGCTCTACTGTAGTCCAGCCTTTACTACCGTGACAAACATGCGTCACTTTGTAACACACGTTATAATGCTCGCCTGGCTGCTAGCGTGGCACGCCCTCATACTCTGCTTCTGACTGACATAGTGCTTACCTAGCTACTGCGCATGTGCGACTCCCAACAAAGATTGAATAGATGGTGTTTTTTGAAAATTAAATCATGTAAAACTATTCTGATATAACCTCTAAATACAATTATGAACCTGAAAATGAGCATAATATGAGCACTTTAAAGAGTTAGGTTTTGAATGAAAATGTCTAGGGAAAACTATTTTGCTAAGTTTTGCTTCAAATTCGTGCATGATTAATGTTCACATAATGTAACAATAAAAGCTTAAACCCCATTCCTCAATTCCCTCATAAAGCTGCAAAAGGAGTAAAAATGTCACATTTCAACAGTGTTTTCAAATATCCAACATGACTTCCACCACACCTTATTTTTATGGCCACCTGAAGAATAGTGAGGAAAGAGGTTAAGAAAAGATCAGGATCGATTTAAATCCAGACAAAACTGCCATTTCATAGTGGGTCGAACAAAATGGTTTTTAAAGTATATCAAAACAGGACAGTGTCAAGAGTATGTCAAAACAGCTGAATAGGAAAGCCATATACTTAATCAAGTGAAACCACTGACATTTTAATGACATACACTAATTTGCAAAGGAAATATGGTCCTGTGCCGTTTCACCTTACATTTCACACTAACCATCCAAAGAAAACAAAAGGATAGGAGTAGAGTCCCAGGGAGAGTAACACTATGTATGCAAAACGCCATTCCAGGAAAGAATAAGTTCATTGAAAGACAGTACAAAGAAAAACAGAAAATCTGAGGAAAAAAAAAGATATACAGGCACACTTAAACACCCTCTTCCTGTTAAAACCACTAATAACATCTAACATACTCCCCTGGTATGAAACACTAAAAGCCAAAGTGGGATTACTTGCTTGACATTTGTTGTTGCAGCGCATAAGCAGCAATGCAATTTCAATTAGCATGCTTACATTCTCATAAGAATGTGAATACTATACATATAACCCTAACCCACATATTTAATTTTTATTCCATAAATTCTAACAAAGCAAAGAAATATAAATTCAAAACAACAAGTCATTTCCCTCAAAACATGGGACACTAGGCTGACTTGTGTACTAAGATTAACTAGGAATAATAATCTCTAATGGGCTCAAAGAGTTTCAGGTTTGACTAAATAGGAAAATGACTTGCAAGCTCTGCTTTTAACCCACTTCTTTTTTTATTTTATTTTTTTATTTGCTCAAACTGTCCCTATATCCTGACAGTACTACATGAATCAGAAAAAAACCTGCTTCTCTGTCTCCTCCCGGTGCTCCTAATGGTATAAGGAAAACAACCAATCAGAGAGGTCTCAGGTCTTAGAGGTCTGTAAGAAGTCTGTAAGAAGTCTCCAACACAGTGTCAATGACTGCCCGTGCACCTCGGCCCTTATCACTTATTCCCAAGTCCTTTCAAAGACCTTAACTTCTGCAGACTTGTTACGTCTGTGCACCACAATATCTGGTATACTGATAATTAAAGTTTTTGGTACTAATTGGTTAAGTGAAAACATTTATTTGCTTTATTGAAGCAAATTAACAATTCCCTAAATACATTTACTTTCCAACTGATTATATATAATTCAATGTACCGAATGGGTATTGGCACAAACTTTAATAAATGGATTGGATATCAGCCAGACATGCCACAAACAATACTATTTCTTAGTCACTGTCCTTATTTTGCTGTTTAACACCACCACTTTAAAATGAGTTCATTATTGTTGGGGAGCTGGAGTAAGCTGACACATGACAATAAAAGCTGTCATATCAAAGTATAACCCATATAAACCAACAGTAAAAGGATATCGAAATCAATCAACCATTATTTGAAAACGCATCATTTGTGCTCAGTCCCTGTGAAACTGCACCCCCCACATACAACCATGTTGGGAGGAGTCCAAATTTCCCATGCGATACATTCCCTCTGAACAGTCCTTATATTTATATCTGTTGTCAGTGCAGAGATGGAGAGCCTTGCTGGCTCATAACTCTGGCCATGCTTAGCAAGCACAAATGTCCCCCTCATTAGAGCTCCACACCCTGTGGAGGGACCTGAAATACACACTAGTGTCAAATTCATGCCAATCAACCAGGAGTAGGAGTCTGGTGGAGGTTTCGACACCTCACACATCTCTACTCTTAGTTAGATATTTCATTTGAATACAAACCTATATTACAACTAAAGGGTCAACGATCTCAGGTTAACACATGGATAATGTATTAACTACCTTTGATTGTGTAAAATCCCAAATGCAAACATATTCTGAAAACGATTCAACAATGACCCAACTATACAACCAACTGCATCCTAATGCCTTTCTTTTGGTATTTGTCTATATGCATTTAAAAAAAACATTTAATGATTGTAAAAAAATCCTTTATCCTGCACCAATGTTGCCCTGTGGGTGGATACACCCCATCTTTGAAGCCCAAACTAAAGCCACAGGGAGGTCTGGTATAAAATAGGCTCAATCTGTCTCCCCCTCTCCACCTCCCACACCAAGCCTTAGCCCTTCACTCAAGCTTCACTTTCTTCTCTCAGGGGAAACGTGTATGTCAGAGACAGCAGGTGTGAAGTGAGATTAGAAAGCACAGGAAGAGGAGGGGAGGGAGGATGATAATGGGAAGGGAAGCGAAGAAAAACAAGAATAGTGTTGATGCTGTATGTGCCTGTGTCTCACTTTGTATGCAAGCAAGTTATGTTTAAGTTAATTCTGTATGCTTGTGTGGCAGCTGTGCACATACACTGCTAATAGCCTTTGTTTCTCCTCAGTCATCAGGCCCATATGATGGACAGCTTGGTGGCTGGCACCAGTAGATGAAGAAATCTCCCAGGCCATCCACTCCTCAGAGAAGCAATTATCTCCTAGCCTCAGCTCCACACCATGGGCCTGCATGAGAATGAGCCCAAGGCCATGCCTCAATGTCTGGCATTCTCTCTTTGGAGATGCAGACCACATACACATGCACATACAACACAGAGTGACGCATGAACAACCAGGCTCACACATACAAAAGGAGGAAGGCAGACTAGAGGATACTGGTACTGTCCTCCAATGTTAAAGTTCTTGAAACTGACCTGCTGGAACTGCTAAATGATTGAGAAATGTAGCGTGTCAGCACAGGTTTAAAGTGAGAAGCCTGGGGCTAGAATTGAAGCTACAAAAATGGACAGGTGAGGCCCTATGGCCAAGAGCAAGACCAGGTAAGCATTTCTACAGCACCCTAAGGGTGAAATGTATGTACAATGCCTGTATCAGTTTTTACATCCAAACTTGGGTGTGGCATGGGGGTGAGTGGCATAATAAGCATTGTCTGCTTGATAAACTTCTCAGGCTCTAGCAACTCAAAAAGCTGATTAGCTGGTGTCTGTATATGAATATGAAAAGCAGCATTAAATCCTACTTAGTAATGCCCAGTAACAGATAGAAAGAACCATATTCTAGGGGAACAGTTTAGATCATTTATTAAATTAATCAACAATAACATTATTAACTGATGGCGTAATTCTGGCTTTGGTCAAATTTAAAACCTTTGATTAAAAACAACTATATACACAAAAAGTGAGATAAATCTTGTTTGGCATGAACAGCAGGCACATATGGCACATATAAACAAACACAGAACTACAGTCAATATTAGCCTGTTTGTTAATTTGCTTGCCAAACCCATTACTTACATTGGTGTTTTGTGTCTGTGCCCAGAACAAACAGTATTTCAAGAGAATGCATCTTAACCAGCTGAAGAGGCTTGTACTCACTATCCATTTCTCCTGAGATAAAACTGCAAACGTTTTCAAAGCTGCTCTATTTCTTTCAACTAACAGTGAACAGCAAAGTTCTCCACCTACACTGTGATTCTTACTATAATATTTTATTCTATAAACATGTAACATAATCAAAGGTTTTTAGTAAGGATCCGTCAAATTCGTTTTTTAAAGAATTGTTACCAAGATGTGTATGTACATATATTGACATATACATATTTTTGGCATTTCCGTACTGGAATTTTATTCCTAGGAATTACCTAGCTACTGCGCATGTGCGACTCCCAACAAAGATGGGATAGAAGTATGATGCCTCACTCTGTAGCTAAAACAGAGAGCTGAACACACAGGGTGAAAAGAGGAGCTGCAGCAATGTGCAGTACAACAAAAATATGGTGTTTTTTGAAAATTAAATCATGTAAACCTATTCTAGTACAACCTCAAAATACAATTATTGACTTTAGCGCTACAATAAAGAATAAACGGAGTTCGAACGGCGGCGTTTAAAGACTAGGCCGGAGTACTTAACAGAGAAATACAGAAGACGAAGGCTCCAACGTAATATGATCCTAATTAATATGACGGAAGAAGATAGAAGAGCAGAGCGCAACAGGCAAACGAAACAACGGGTAAGTTTAACTATCATTAACAATTAGCTGGTTGAATGCATGATGTTTGTCTTATGAGTTAGCATATGTAGGCGAATTGCAACAGACGGGGGTGGCACGGTTCACAAAGCCCACGGTTCGGTTCGTATCGTGGTTTTAGGGTCACAATTTTCGGTTCTGTACGGTTCTTGTTATTTTTTCCTTTCTTTCAGAAATATACTTAAGCATATTATATTTAGCTTAATTATCCACAATGTAGGATACAGTACATATAAAAATAGTTATATCATGTAATCATGCACAAACTGAATTTGACTTGACTTTAAGCACATTATCTCTGAGGAAAGCTAGCTGAGATTTTGATACAGCAAGAGGGAAGACATTGATGATTTCAACAAGCTTTTCATTCATTTGGCAAAAAAAAGAGAATGTGTATTGCCATCTACAGGAACTTATGTGCCTTTTTAGAATCAGAAAGGGTTTTATTGCCATGTACGTTTTTTAACACATACTAGAAATTTGTTTTGGTGTTGTTGGTGCACGTCACACATTCTCTAGATGGAATATTAAACAATATCAGTATAGGTATAAACAATATAAGTATATGTACACAGTATGTATTAAATTAAAAATAAAGATAGAAATAAAACAATTAAATAAATAAAGAGCAAAGAGCATTACAGCAGAGAGAGAACAGTGGCATGAAGGTGGAGAGTCAGGGTGGTTTCCGGGCCTTGTTAATAAGGCTAGTGGCGGAGGGGAAAAAGCTGTTCATGTGACGTGAGGTTTTGGTCCTGATGGACCTCAGCCTCCTGCCAGAGGGGAGTGGCTCAAAGAGTTTGTGTCCGGGGTGGGAGGGGTCGGCCACAATCTTTCCAGCACGCTTCAGAGTCCTGGTGGCGTATAGGTCCTGAAGCGGCGGCAGATTGCAGCCAATCACCTTCTCTGCTGACCGAATGACACGCTGCAGTCTGCCCTTGTCCTTGGCAGTGCTAGCAGCGTACCAGATGGTGATGGAGGATGTGAGGATGGACTCAATGATGGCTGTGTAGAAGTGCACCATCATTGTCTTTGGCAGGTTGAATTTCTTCAGCTGCCGCAGGAAGTACATCCTCTGCTTTCTTGACGAGGGAGCTGATGTTCAGCTCCCACTTGAGGTCCTGGGAGATGGTAGTTCCCAGGAAACTACTAGCACACGAAGACTGAAATATTACAGAATATCAATTGAAATAACTTGTATTTATCAAACTGCCAACTTCAGTGTAGCGCTTACAAAAATTGTATCCTTTAAAAGAAAAAGAGAGGAACTCTTAAAGCTCCATCTTTTGAATAAGTCAGAATACGTTAAACATAAAAAAAAGTTGTGATTTTCTTTTGTATAGTTCTTTAAAAATAAAAAGGAAACTTGTTTTGAGGAGAATAAAATTACTCTAGGTTGAGTTTTCCTAGTAACCTTACCAAAAAGGCTCAGGATGCTGCAAATGTTGGTCTAATATGGAAATGGCTGGTGGAATGAATCAAATTTGAACATGTCTGTCAGTGGCTTGTTGATCTTTACATTGTTAGTTAATTTCCTATCCTGGCCTGGGCTGGGACACACATTCATACGGTTTGATAAAGTACTTACTGGACTTTAACGTATCATTGCAATTACAATAACGAGCGTAGCTGTCAATTTAGGTCATACTGTACGTCTCATCTCCGTTTTTTCCTGCATCCATCGTGTGTGTTTGTGTGTGTGCGTGCGTCAGTCACGGTGGGAACTGAGCAGCCCCGCCCGCTGCAGAGAGCCAACAGGATTGAAACAGCAACCGCTTCAGCGGCTTTAGAGTGAAAAAATGCAGCGTACATTGATGTTGAAATGTTTACAGGTTGGCAGGACGGTCTAAAATGTTTTGCACGGTCTTTAGCTGTACGTTTTGTTGGTTTCGCACGAAAGAGAAACACACTGTTTGAGGTCACATACGGGCACCTGAAGGGCACGAGGCTACATTGCGCATGCGTCGAACCGTGTGACGCACACACGCTCCGAACCGAGACAAGCGGACTGAACGGTTAGATGGTTTTTCATGAACCGTGCCACCCCTACAACAGACAGTGAAGAATATGTACTGTTTGTGTTTCAGATGTTGCTAGGTCACTAAGGGCTCCTATGTGGAAAAGGAAAAAGACCCTGCCCTGAATTAGGAGCTGAACGAGTTACAGGAACTGCGGTCAGAGGAACTTAATAATCCCCAAATTGGTCCAGTCGGAACACAAATAAAAAAGGGTTCTAGGAACGTTATGTTCTAGGAACTTCAAAATATCCCTTTGGTCGGAAAGCGGATTTTATGAAGGGGCAATGACTGTGGATACTGACAGTCATGATTCAAGGTAGACCATTTCCTTTAACACCGGTTTGAACTGCCACTAAACAAACTTCTCCCCAGGGATGAGAAAACAAAGCCATTTCTACGTTTGTCATGGCAAATTACCAGAGAACATCAGTGATTAGAGAGTCCATGACTTTGCTGTTGAACTGATGGTCAGTGAACTTGTTGCACAAAATTTTCAACAGATGTGCGGAAGCTACAATGAGTGCTTTTGTTTACAAAGCAACAGCGCAGATCTTGTTTATGTAGGCTACTAGGTGACTTCTAGAAACAGACTGTTGGCACAGTACCATGACTTTTCTCAACAAAGCTCAACAGCTGCGTTGATCTGTCACAATAAGTGTGAGACTAAATAGACATAGCAAAGATAATGGCAAGAATTTGTGACCAACACTGACTGCAGCAGAATCAAATGTCTTTCTTTGTTAAACAAGGATGTGCCTCAGGCCAGAATGAGCCTGAATTCCTTTCTCTGTTTTCTCTTCCCCTTTCTTTTTGTCTTTACCAACTTTATTGTCACTGCTGTGTACTGTGTAGACATAGCTGACAGAGAAACGACACTTAGCACACAGATACACACATAGCAACTCCTGCTTCTCTGTGTGCTCTGCTAATATTTACACTGCCAGGCCACTACTGAGTTTGGCCATTCAAAATAATGTTTGACTAGTATTAGAACAACAGTGAGGGAACACTGTCTGGGCAATAAGGCCAGTTCCCCCTCAGGTTGCGCCCAGATAGAAAGGGGAAGACTGAAGGTGTGGACTGATGTCATCTTTTCACACTAGTTTACACATACAACATTACAACATTAACATTTAGTGAGTCAGTGTTTTTTGTCTTGTTGGTTTTTCTTTGTTCCGGCCTTTTGTATATGTGGAGGTTTGTGGATTGACTAATGTTATGTGTGGATATAGTATCTGACATTAGCTTTGTTTCTTGCTCGTCATGAAACAGCTTTGTTTCTTGCTCGTCATGAGCAAGACAAAGTTGTGAAGGCTAAAAAAACTAAGACAGAATAATTAGTAACTATCAGATTTACATGTTATCTTAGGGGCTATTCACAGAGCTAGTCTAGAGATATAAAGACTACTGAAAGTTCCATTGTTAGTAAGAAAAACAGTCTATCAATTAAAGAAAATCACATCAGTGTTCTAGTTAAGCTCTCCTTTTGATTACAAAAATGAGGTTGGTGGAACAACCTGACCTGACCTGAAGAGGAATTAATTTTAATTTGTAAAACATTAGCCTGGGTTTGTGTTGGTTCAGGTCAACTGTCTCCAGTCGTTGATAGCCAGCAGGTGGAGTTCACTGTCCATAGGTCTGTCGTCATCGTCATCACTACAGCAGGTCATAAAAGCATCTATTGCTTAGGTGTAAAGCAAATCCAATGCGTCAATGCTCTAAAACAGAGATCTTCAACATGGGGTCCGGGAACCTTAGGGGGTCCTCAGAGTCACTGCAGGGGGGCCTCCAAATTAGAAAAAAGTTTCTCAAAAATGTAAAAGTCTTAACATAAATCCAACATATTATTAGCAAATATAAATCGCCACTGATGATAGGCTTACTGGCCTATAGGTAGTCACTAAGATCCACAGATACAGGTAATCCTAGGGATTCAGTGTGCCAAATGTATGTTTAACACTAAAAGATGATTTATAAAATCATGCCAACAATTTTTATTTTAATAGCTTAGTATTCTATGCAAACAAGGTATTTATAAAGGCTTTAGGCCGTCCTACACATTATTGTAGACCCAGTTAAATATGCAACTTCATTTTATACAATATATGTACTAGGGGGTCCCTGCTCCATCTCCCTCTCAGTTAAGGGGTCCTTGGTTTGAAAAACATTGAAGACCCCTGCTCTAAAACAAAGAAGCCTGCCCATGTATCAATATCCTCCACATACTATATAATGAAAGCTGAGATGGATAAAGAAAGGCTGTATGAAACATGCAGCTATTATACAGACAGATTAAAAGGAATATGGCACTGTGTGTTTTTAATATAGATGTGAGAGCAACAGAGGTGGGGGTCAGGCAGGACAGGTATACAACATCAGATACCAAAGTGAGCATCTTTCATGGTTAGTACTGCCATCTCCTGGTGATAGACATTCAGTATTCATAAGAGTTTAGCACAGTATGTCAATAATGTTTTTTCCACCAGATTTATTGAAATGAAATTTGGGAGGTTTAACTTGTATATTAGGATATTGCTTGAGTATGGATGTGTGTTGTTGAATATTCAAACTATTGTTAAAGAGGAGTTTAATTTCAAAATGATACGTACTTAATCAATACTGATGTCTGATAAATGTCTACTAGTGTAAGATTATAGCAAGTTCTGAAATGATTAGCGATAACAGTCAAAAGTAAAAATATAACTATTGGCTGATTCTTGATTACTACTAATTGACGAAACACTGACAAAAATAATTGGTGACATTACTTATTTCATGCCTGTAAGTCGAAAATAAATAATTTAAATTCAATTTTAAGATTTGGCAAAATTGACAAAACTAGAAAAGCTACATACAAATAAAAGTGTTGTGCTAAAAATTGCAGGTACAAATACCGTAAACACATTAAAATACATAATTATATTTCTTTGTATGTGAAAGTGTATGTTAAAGTTGAATAGTTTAGTTACAGTAGTTGTAGCACTTAGACGGTTTGAACTTTCTATTGAATTGGAAAAGCTAATAGCAGTTGAAATCGATTGAAATGTAATCTGTGAACACATTTTAAAATTACATTTTCAGCCCAGTATGTACAGTAATTGTCATTTTACATGTTAGCACTGAAAGCAGTTGAACTGTCAGTGGAAAAGCAGGAACTGTCAGTTGATGTCTAAGCCATAAAAGAAATTGTCAGGTCAGCATCTCCACACTGCAACTTTTAGATCCCCTCACAGGTTTTTGATTTTACTTAGATTTGGAAATCTAAAGCAACCAATACAGTGATTTCACTGTAACGATAGCTGGCTGCTTTCTTTTTTGCTTTGATGGAACCTCAGATTTCCATTTTTTTTCCTTAAGGGATTTTGGCTTGTCCAGGTGTGCTTTAGCAAAGTTCAGTCTAGCTTTTTTCCCGTCTCTTCCGACAGTGAGATTCTCCTGGACCTTTTAATATGTAGCCCTCTTGACCAAGTTGGCAGCAGATGGTCTGGGTTAAAACAAACTTACTTTGTGCCCGAAGGTCAGCTTGAATCTGCTTGGCAGGTGACTGAGGTGATATCTCTGGTATTTGAGCAACATTTGATCCCTGGCCACATTCTGAGAACTAAGCAACTGTGCCAACATCACAACAACATTTGGTTTTGTGGAAACAAGAACACAGAGTGCTCTGGAGTTGAAGCCTTGATAATGTCCGCGATTGGTTGGTATCTTTTCCGTGTTTGTTGTTCCATTGTTGTACACAGTAGCATAGTTTGGGATGCAATTTTTCATTTAATATTGATTACATAAATAAATACACTAAATATGACTATGAAATAAATATAGGACTTTTATTTCATAATCCCACATTTATTTCAAGGCATTTTTATTTCCTAAGACCACATTTATTTCAATTAGTTAGTATATCAATGAGGACTGTCGGGTTAAATTGGCCGTCCTACACACAGAGTATGCCAGGCAGACAACATCGCAGGTGGATGTGGTGGAGACGGGCTAGCCTCGGACATATGCTCCGCAGACAGCCTTGACTTGTGTCAGTCGCACGGACACACACGCCAGTGGTTCGAGGAAAGGGGCTGCATGTGTCTACGACAATGCACGGAAGATCGTGGCTGCATGACCGGTGAACTGGGAATTTGTTGCCCGCTTGTCGGTTAACAGTTAATGACCACTTAACGAGGTTTGGCTATTGATAAGAAATCAGACGCTAGCTTTCGGGGCAGAGGATACATTTCTATTTTATACCACTAACAAGGCTCATAATAGCACCACACTTCAACAGTAACATAATGAGGGTCCCTACATGTAAACCGAAGCATTAAGAACTTTGTAAGTTTACAGACAGTTTATTAAAAAGATAGATCATAAAGACAGTAGCGTTCATGTTTTCATGCGGGCGCCATCTTGGAAAACAGTCATGACCAGTCGAACCACGAATGCTGTGTGTGTGGCGTTCGTCTCAATGCTTCGGTTTACATGTAGGGACCCTCATTATGTTACCGTTGAAGTGTGGTGCTATTATAAGCCTTGTTAGTGGTATAAAATAGCAATTTACCCTCTGCCCCGGAAGCTAGCATTAGCAGCTAATCACTCGTTTGCGGTAGCTAGTTTCAAGCTACAGACACATTCGATTAGCATGAAAACATATCCCAGAGAACGACCAACTCGGTACACGTTATTAACCCCTAGGTTCATTTTGCACCGGAAATGTCCTTTAATAATCTCTTCATTGCTTAAAATTGCTGACACGAGATTTCTTGCTGATTCGCTCATAGTGTCACACTTCGGTTAGGATTTATCACAACGAAAACACAAGATGGCGGAAGACAAGGACGTCAGATTCCATTTAAACTTTCATTCAATTTATTCAGACTTTCATTCAATATATTCAGACTTTCATTCAATATATTCAAGGTTCATTCAATATATTCAGACTTTCATTCAATATATTCAAGGTTCATTCAATATATTCAGACTTTCATTCACTTTCATTCAATATATTCAAGGTTCATTCAATATATTCAGACTTTCATTCACTTTCATTCAATATATTCAAGGTTCATTCAATATATTCAGACTTTTTCACTTTCATTCAATATATTCAAGGTTCATTCAATATATTTAGTCATTCATTGAATATATTCAAGGTCCACTCAATATATTTAGACATTCATTCAATATATTCAGACTTCCATTCAATATATTCAGACTTTCGTTCAATATATTCAGAATTTCATTCTATACGTATATTCAGACTTTCATTTAATATATTCAAACTTTACATATAGATATAATAATTTCCTAAACGGCATGCCATTCTATATATATACACATACACACAGAACTGGTCAAAAGTTTGTGGTCAATTAGAAATTTCCATTCCACTCCATTACAGACAAAATACCAGCTGAGATCAGTTGCATTGTTTTTTTAATCAGGGCAGCAGTTTTCAGATTACATTATGTGCATAACTGCAAAAGGGTTCTCGACTATGGCTGATCTTTAATGCAATATCTACATTGCCCATTATCAGCAACCATTCATCCAATGTTCCAAAGGCACATTCTGTTTACTAATCTGTTATCATTTTAAAAGGCTAACTGAGAAAACATTGGAGAACCCTTTTGCAATTATGTAAGCACATAATGTCATCTGAAAACTGCTGCCCTGGTTAAAAAAAACAATGCAACTGATCTCAGCTGGTATTCTGTCTATAATGGAGTGGAAATTTCTAAGTGACCTTAAACTTTTGACCGGTGTTGATATATAGTGTGTATGTGTGTGTGTGTGTGTATATATATATATATATATATATATATATATATATATATATATATATATATATATATATAGCCTCATTTATTTATTTCAGGATTTATTTAATAGCTGTATTTATCTACCAATAGATCAATACTGTTTTGTATTCAAAGTAATGAGTGTAAGACAACTGTGCCTGTCTAGATTAAACAGAAAAAACAAAGGTTTTGGTAGAATTTTTATTATTATAGCTCCAAGAGATTATCTGTTCAATTATAAAAGTAATCTCATAATTGTGCATTTATCAGGCAGACAATAATTATATTTTTTGCCTGAACTAAATATGTAAGAACTCTCTTTCGTATTTTGAATGGTTAATATACTACATTCAGCAATATATTTTATATAGAAATCCTAAATAGATTCAGTATTATGGCCTATAGGCAGGTAATAACAATCAGACACACAAGAGCACACGGAGCAGCCCAAAGCCCAAATCAGAGAGGTCATTTTTTACAACTACTTGCACATCTGCAGACATTCTTTTTTTCATTTTGAAAAACAAGGACGAGATGGCCAGACTTGGCCAATGTGTGTGAGAGGGGGAGTGATTAATAAACTGCATGGGTAACGTCATCTACACTCATGCGTCTCGCTTTTGTGGAATCACGCTCAACCGTAAAAGTCAACAATGGCGAAAGAAACCATTGACGCATTTTTACATCTACAGCTCCTCCTGTACCAGAGCCAGGTCCTTCACAGCAGCAAATTGCAAAAGTTCGACGAGTTAGAGCCAGAAGAGGCCGTGGCGAAAAAGGCAAGAACACAAAGGCCAGGTTCGAATCCGACCCGTGGCCCTTTGCTGCCTGTCGTCCCCTCTCTCTCTCACCTTTCCTGCCTTCAAGCTATCCTATTAATTAAAGCTCATAAAAGCCCCAGAATATATAAAAAAAAAAGTTATTCTGGAGCCCTGGGATGTATAAAAAAACCTGGTTACAGTGTTTAAGCGGAGCCCCGTTCATTGTAATGAGAGTTGCTAAAAAAGGAAATTCGGATAGTGAAACGAGTCAGTTCGCAGTGGTTGTGACGCTCAAAAAAAATTAATACACTGATTTACAAACATCCCTATTCGCCATGTAAGTCTATGGGAAAAAGTCTTTTGGGGCATCATGTGACGGACAAGGAATTCCACTTCTACTTGTAAACAGTACCCAAGTAAGATGGCGGACGGTTATCCCATTAGTTATGACGTCCTGTCGCATCTATTGTTTTATATCTATGATGACAGACAATAACATTTAAATGTCAGTGAAGTCCTTTGATATTTATTTTTTTTATAGACAATGCCTTTGCACCACCTTATTGTTTTCAACCTGCCACTGCCAATAAAACCCAAGACAAATATTAGCTTTGGCAGGACATCACAACATATCAGAACAGTGAAAGTCATTGGCCATATTAAATGGTTTATAGATTCAACAACTGAACAGAAAAAAGTGGACAAAGACAAAGGGCAGGGAAGACAAGGTGGGGTGCTAGGGAGGGTGGAGTACACTGTTCGTTGTTAGAATGTGTTTCAGCAAATAAAGGTAATGCAGAGCAAACATGGATACTGGAGAAGTTACGTTGGCAAACCTGTGCCGGTAAAACAGTCTAGATAGTAAGTTTCCTTAAAAAAAAAAAAACATATCAAATAACCAAAGTTACCAATAAGTACACAGTACTAGTAGGCCCTGCTGAACATTTATTACAACTTGGGTTTTCATTTCTTAAATTATATTAGGGCTTAAAGTTGTGCATTATTAAGGGCATGACCAATTTGATTGACAGGTGGGTGCCATCACAGGTGGCTAGCATAAGACTGTAGGCTTGATCCACACTCCACCTCTTTGCCCATTTTTGGATTAGCCAGGAGCTAGGCAGAGTCACGCACTGCTCTTTAGAAACCTGTGTGTGATGTCACAGAGACTACGTCCATTTGTATACATATATCTATGTTTTGAGGTTAGCTAAACTTTTTTATTATGCAGTTACTTTGTAAGTATCCAACACAATTTACACACCAACGGCAGGGTTGAACTTTGACCTACTGTACTTCCCATAGACAAATAGTAGTTTAATTATTTTAATAGAAAATCTTTGTGCATACTCAAAGTTTTCCTGTGCAATAAAGGATGATTGCCTACATTACAGGTGTGCTCACTTTCAGGTTTACCAAAGTGGTAGCTAATCTGGCAGAACTGATTGGCTTGACTGCCACCTGTCTAGTCTTGCATTGCCAGACCTATCTCCACAGCGCTGACTACACCACACATACAAGCTATTTGCTTCCGCCTGCTCCTTCTCGAACTAATCCCCTTTATATTTTTATTTTGTTTTTTGTTTTTTGATTCTGATTGTTTGTGTTTTATTTTATGTTTTTTATGTCTTGCAACATTGTTGATTGTTCGAGATAAATAAATAAATAAAAATACATTTTGGGATAGGAGAAAAAAAAAAAAAATCACAATCATCTTGGGCGACGCTAAGCTGATGCTGTGATGGTGCCTCTGCAAAATAGTCTCGGGAAATAACTTGTTTTGGTGGAACATTTGCACGTAGGGAGGCAAGTTCTGGAATGGCTAATTCCCCGCAAAAGAAATAGCCACATAAAATATTAAATGAAGTTAACCGTTAACACAATACAGCAACATGAGCTATTTGCTGGATACATGGTTAAACAAAATTAGCCCTTACTAGTTTATCGCAGTATGTACAGGCAGTAATGCCCACTAATCGGTGCTGAAAGCGCTGGCGTTTGCAGAATGGCTCTCCATCTATCAGTTCCAACAAATGTTTCTGGTGATCCGTATATGATGGTGAACTAGCAAGCAGCAATGTTTTTGTCCGTGTGTTTACCTTGCTCTGTGTAACAAGCTTTTTTTCATAACCGGTGGGCAAACATGCCAGCACGTCCCTGTTAGATAGTAAATGGTGTAAAGATATTCTTTGTAAATTTTTACAATCATTCACCGAAACAAGCAAGTAGGCCTGCTTTGTTGCACGATCCAAATTTTCGTAAAAACTTTTTTCAGCATGTAGCTTGGAGGTTGTTCTGTTGTTTTTTTCATAGTAAAGAGTGTTTTTTTTCTTCCTTTTTTTTATTGGTGATATTGAACAAGACAGAACAAACATGCTAACAAATAACATCAAACAATGACGAGGGAAACAAAACATAGGGGTCATAGTGGTATAAAATACAGACAGTAACACTATAGAATTAAGTTGAATAAAAGAATTATTGGGATTGGGTGGGGAAGATAGTGCAAGAAGATAGAAGGAAAAGGAAGAAGATGGAATAAAAAATAAAGTAGTAAGTAGTAAAGGGATTTTGAGAAAGGAACGCAGACAGCTGAAAAGGAGGGGCAAAGCCAGACATCCGATGCGAACCATAGACTGTATATAAAGATGGAGGACGCGTCTTCACTTCCTCCTACTGTAAAAAGCGGAGCCAAAATATCCCGGATGCGGGCCCTGCCATCTTGTTATTCTGAACCAGAGCTTGCACCGTAGTGATCGGCCGATGGAGCAGTAGTATCCAATTCCCGCGCATACAGCCGCCCGACCTATCATTCACAGCTGTCAATCATGACGTTTCATCCTGTTTTTAATAGCATCAAATAACTAGTAAAAATCAAACTTATCAGAAAAATAAACACTTGAACAAACATCAGCGGGATAAGAACTCACCTTAAATGACAGAAACCATCTTTGGGAAAAATATATTTGACATGTGCTTTGATTTTTCAGTTTGCCCATGTTCCATCAGCTACCATGGAGGGGGCAGAATTTATGACCTATACTGCAGCAAGCCCCCAGGGGGCGGTCGGGATATTTTGGCTTCACTTATACAGTCTACGCATCAACCGTGGCCAGACTACCACCTGTCTGACCTTCTGTGACATTAATGAGAGAAATCAATGTGCACGTTAGACCTTCTACAATCACGAAAACACACACATGCGTCGATTCACATAGAACCTGTGATGTCTGACTTTTGTACAGGGGTTAAAGTGAAAAAAGAATCCTGAGCCTGAGACTTTATTGGGAACCGGGGGGGTCCTCCACAGTGTAATGTTTCAATATGCACTCATTAAAGTTAATTTGACTGGCAAAACAGTTAAAGTCCTTCTTACATTACACAATAATAAAAGTCATAATTTTTAAGAAGTAAAAAGTTTTGGATCAGTTTTTACTTCTTCCAACCATATGTTAAAGAGTCACTGTAGATTTACATATTGCAATAATATCATAATCCTACAATGAATCATTGTGAAAACAAAACTTTGTAGATGTTGTGTTGTTACTTTGGCCAGGTCATCATCAAAAAAGCGAATTAGTACATTCATGATTTTGTCCATGTTGACATTAGTTGCTTCATGTACATTTATTAAAAACTTTGCATTGTTTAGCTTTTCATATAGCTAGACGTCTAAACTCTGGGACAAGGCGGTTATGTTTAAATAACTGCCATGCTGATTCCAAACAGACAGCTTTGTCAAGGCAGTTTGGGCTTTAGATAGCTTTTACACAGTGGCCATCGTTAATGACAAATCGTGTTCCTCTATGAATGTGCACACACGTCGTATTGTTTATATCACAAACATGGTCGATAAGTGAAGGCGCAGTCGCAGCGGTAGCCGTCGTTGCTGGTAACATACTCGTATGACAGAGTGCACGGACCGAAGCTTTGTGACTAGCATCTAATGACTAGCAAGCACTTTCTTACCGCAGCTGCCGTACAGTATCTTCCTTGAATATACGCAGTAGAAGCAAACACCCGGCTCCCTCAATTTGAGGCACCAAGTGCTAAAAGGCTTCCCGTCTCCAAACGTTTCCTCTTGTCCTCTATTCTTGCCCAGCGCCATTTGTTTTTAACTCCTTTCTTAACTAAAGCTGTATCTACATGCTCCAAGTTTGACAAACTTGGCCTCCATTTTTTTTAGCCGTGTTACCGGTTACCACGGAGAGCACACCGCACTCTCGCTTTTCAGCAAAGACCCGCCCTACTTTGCACCTGATTTGCTAGAACTTGTTTCATTGGTAGGTGGAAGTTCGATGATTGGTTAAACTCAGCGCATCAAAAACAAGTCCCATGTGGACTTTTTAATTTATTTATTTTTCTAAAATAGACATACGCCAGAAATCCGGCACCAGGCCTGAGTATTTTAAGCCGTGCATTAGAGCTGTGTTCCTCTCATATGATTGGTATGTGAAATCAATTGACTCGAAAATATTTAACCGCATGCAAGTTTCTTTTTTTTCCCCTCACGGCCGCACGCCGGAGATCCGGCACGGTGCCGGAATACTTTATGCCCTGCTTTTGTAGCATTCCGACCTAATATAGAAAAGATGTAGCCTAACAAGCCAGACCCACATCAAGATGTTGGGTCTGGGAACTCACCATTGGCAGGGGTCAATCTGAGGGGCGGGATAAACGGTTGTCTTTCAAATTCCCTCTGCACTCATAGCTAACCAGAGCAACGCTAGTTGATAGATTAAACTTTTGCCGTATGCGGTCGGCAAAACTCCGAACAGATTGTCCTTTTTTTAAGAATGACTTCAGTGCTTAACTCCAAGTCTTCCAGAGTCGTGGCTAAAGCCAATTCGAAAGATCACTGTTCACCAGCAGCAGCAGCCATCTTCTTTGTTTTCAAGTAGCAGGGAATTCACGCGGAACCTCTCAACTCTGCCGTTCTTATGTTAAGCCCGCCCACCGACTCTATACATGATGTGATTGGCCTGACCAGAATTTGGTTTTTCCAGCTCGCAAGCCAACAGAGAGTTGCTAGACTGACCCTGGCTGCAAATTACATTTGCTGCCACTAGGGTGCGTCTAGATTTCTAGGCTAAAAAAGATGTATAAGACCTTTGAAACAAAGAGTCTTACATGACTCAGTGCTAAAAGACCAAAATGGTTCCTCCTCAAAAGAGATCTTGCGTCTATCTTAAGTGCTCCAGTGTTTCTTTTTCTAAACTTGAAAATGTTTATAAGTGTCTAAAACACAATGGAAGTTAATTCTGTAGCTTTCGTTGGGCTAATCACCATCATTATCTCAAGCAATATATATATTTTTAATTCAATTGTTGTATTAGAAAAAGTAGCATCTGACATGAAAGGCATGTCATTGTCAACAGCTAATAACAGGGGGTATTGTGTGATCTCCACTAATCCCATTCAATGTGACGTTGGCTTCGCTAAAAAGAGCTTCTCTAAAACATGCTCTACAAATTTTTTTTTAAAAAAGACTGAAGAAAATGCTATTTTCTTGTAACCAGTGTGAGCTCAGTTCAAAAGGAAAGCAATTATGTCTCTTTTGAAAAGCCACTTGGACAGCTCTTGTGGCAGCCTGTGAGTAGTCCCACTCATACATGACTCATTTCTACTAATTTTCATCCAGAGACTGAAAATGCACCACACTCCACTGCTCCTGCCAGTTTTTGGTGCAATTATACTCTGGCTCCTTCACACACTTATATTCTCCATCTGAGGTCAACTCAGGCTCTAATAACCACATGCTCTGAATCCAGCGTCTTGAAATAGTCTAGTGTATTTCAATAGAAAAAAATAAAGCTCTTATTGTGGAGCAACATTTCATATCACATCACTACATGGTCAAGGGAAATCTCAACCTCATAGATAGAGGCATGCCATGCTTGTCCCTTTGCTCCACGAAGAAACATGCGAAAATGGCTAAATCCACTGTGTATTTAAATTAATAAGCGTGTAATATAAGATAGACATTGATGTTGTACTTAAGGTCCCAATACAGAACACCACATCTGACAAAATTACGTACCAGGAAGCATAGTATGGAGGATCTGTAAGAATGCAAGAATTTGGAAGCACCACAAACCCAATCACGAAATACGTAAGTGAGAAATACGAAACACAAAATAATCTTTATGACTGTCAAGTTCACTTATACTGTTCGTACTGGAAAGTGTCGTTTAGAACAGCAGATTACAGTATATGGATTGGTCAATATAAGTATTTAAACAGCTGTAGTTGGTTGGGTGATCAAACACTGACATATTTTCCAAGAAATGCAGTGTGCACGTTTATACCTGTACTGTGTATCCTCACCCTACAGTAAATGACACTGACAGTTAAAAAGAGCAAAGGTGCAGAGGGAACTTTATTTACTGTTTCCAAGAGCTGAGTTAAACATTAATATCATATAGCCATATACAACTAACTGTCTACACCTATTTGGTCAGGTCAGCTATGGCAGTGTTATCTTGGCCAAATGACTCATGATCCTGCCGCCACAACATAGGCCAGCCTTGAAGATGGATAAGGGGGATATAAGCAACGTGAGGTACTTAGGAGGTATTTAATAGGAATGTTAAAACAATATAGTGGAGGGGAAAGTAAACAGTACATAAGTCTCCCATCTGCCCCATTTGGGGTTTTCTACCAGGAAAACAGGTTTCTTAAAAAGGGGGAATTACCAACCAAACCTAAACCCTACCAAAGTAGAAGCAATAAAAGCCAACGCAAACACAAACTGTTGATACTGTCCTTGCTGTAGTTATGTAATACCACACCAAATTGGACTCATTTTTTTCTGAATGTTAGTCAAAGCCTTCCCAGTATTCTGACCTTGTGCATATCTGCTCCGCTTTTATTTGCTAAACAACGGGGATTGTGATTTCCCTTTGTGAAATGATAAATAAGTGACTTATTCTATGATTACACATATGCTGGCACATTTTATTAGCCTTTTCCACGGACATAAGCAGATTACATTACAGAGTACATTAGGTTCAGCTGTTTCTATTGGCCACAGCTATGCTTCTTGAAGATAAGAAAATGGTTGAAATGCCAATGTGGTTTAATGAGGGTCTGCTTAATTCAGTGTGTTGTAAGGGTGTCCAAATGCATCACTGCAGTAAAAGGAAACGTTCACTTCATTCAACTTTTTAACCTTTAGCAAGACCTACCCAGGTTAAATTCAACTTCTGGCAAAGCTATGGCCTTCACAGTTAAAAAAAATGAAGCAAATCTTGATAACTAAGGCCATGTCCACAATAAGCCAGCTTAAACAAAAATGTTTTAGAAAATCATTCACTCCCTAAATTGTGTTTTTTCTCCAAGCATTTCAAAGCGTTGAAAAAAAACAACTTCAAGGACAAATTTATCCGTATACCACTTTCAAAACGCTTTATGGCATGTTCCCAAAAGACTTTATCACTAATTTTCCACTGGACCTCCCTGGCAAAAGTCCTAGATTAGAGACAAATCAGAGTTGGCTCAGCGCTCGTGTGCACAGCGCAATGTATATACTGTTTAAAAACGCAAGACGAGAGGCTGGCCAGTGACTCACAGATGCATTCCAGATATCTAGCTGGCTAAATATCTGGAGTTGTCTGGGACTCTGCCGGGGAGCTACAGCCAATGAGAGCCCAAGACACGGGCTGAGAGGAAACTAGAGGGAGGGGTCGCCTATAACTTTACTGTATGTGTTGCATTTGCAACACAGACCAAAGTTGTTGTTGTTGCACCTAAAGAAAACAGGCTATAAATAGTAAAAACACGCGGAAACCTTTTGGTTATATCGCTGCAAATCAGCCACCAACGACTTGGAGCTCTTGTTTTTGGTGGACATGCAAAAATCCTGTCTTGCGTAAGGTATTACGTCATGTCTCATGTCACTTCTGCGATCGTGTTTCCGGAACAAAACGTAGGTTGGAGACTGATAGATTCCCGTTAGTGAATGATGCCATAAAAAGAAAGTGGCAATCCTTAAAGCTATAGTGTGTAGTTTCTGTCGCCCCCATGAGGAATTCTAAGTAATGACAACAAGACTGTCAGTGCATCCACATGATACAAGCCTTCGATGATCTCACACCACCCCCAACCCTCCTCCACACAGTTGCTAGAAGCGTTTCACCCGTCAAATCAAGGAGGACACGGAGGATTAAAAAAAACATCATGGACTCTTCAGAAGAGGTAATTATCTTGTAATTTTTATGTCCTCTTCGTCTCCAAAGCTCAACGCTGCTGTTGTTCATTGTCAGCGGTGACGTAAAGCGCATCACTCAAGCTTCTCGGCGCGAATGTCACCGGACTACACCATTTTGTAAACATAGTCATACTGAAATACAGAGCGTTTTGTGGAGCTGATAGTCTTAATTAGCTTTGTATCAACTAATTTGGCAATGGCTTGAATGTAACGGACGTTCATTAATATAAAATAGTTGTGCACAATAGCATTAAGATTTCAGTCCTGGTTGATTTAGAGTTTCTATTTTGAGTGAAAACAATGGAATTGTGCTGAGAGTTAAGCACTCTGGAGCATATAAATCTAATCTTGGTTTAGTAAATCTAAGTTTATTGACCAACATTAACTATAGTTGAAAATGCTAAAAGAGGGGGGCTCCTCTGTATTCCTTAAAAAAACATTATATTGGTTAACATAATGATGGCAGAGTTACGACGGTTCCGTGTGAATTCCCTGCTACTTGAAAACAAAGAAGATGGCTGCTGCTGCTGCTGCTGGCGAACAGTGATCTTTCGAATCGGCTTTGGCCACGACTCTGGAAGACTTGGAGTTAAGCTTTTCTTTGAGAAAAGAATGACACTGAAGTCATTCTTAAAAAAGTAAGATGTGTTTGGAGTTTTGCCGACTGGATACGGCAAAAGTTTAATCTATCAACTAGCTCCGCTACCTTCTTCGTTGCTCTGCCTGGTTGTAGCGCTATCCTATTGCATGCAGAGGGAATTTGAAAGACAACCGTTTATCCCGCCCCTCGGATTGAGCCCTGCCAATGGCGAGTTCCCAGACCCAACATCCTGATGTGGGTCTGGCTTGTCAGGCTAGCCAACTCTGGGACGGACAACTGATCCGTTCTGACTCATAGAAAAAGACAGACTTTTCTGCTTTTTTTGAATGGTCAAGCAAAAGAAATACCAAAACTAAGCAACATTGAATAACATTTTACAGATGAAAAAGGTGTTTTACTGTTCACTTTTAATAGTTGATCACAGTTTAAAGTTTTAGTGCAGAATTCAGAAACAGAATTCAATTTAATCTAGATTTAGAGTAAAAACTAAACTGACATTTAAAGTGAGATTTAAATTTATTCTTTCTTAATTTTAAGCTAGTTTAAAGTTTGGTGCAACACGATTTAAAGCTAAAACATGATTTAACTGGGTTTAAAAATGAATCAATGTTGGTGCAACCCAGCCTTAAGGATTTCCACTACCTAGACAAGACTGAAGAATAGTAATATTTATAATTCTGGGTCCTAAGTAGATGGCTGAGAGTGTTAAGTGACGTAAAGTAGAAACTAGAGGTTGACCGATATGGGTTTTCTCTGGCCAATGCCGATCTTTAGAAATCAGGGTCAGCCGATTTATTTTGGCCGATATTTGGCCGATATGTGCTTGTTTTTAAACCTCTATTTGAAAGATAAAATGTAACACTAATATACACAGAATTTCTCAACAAAAACATTTATTTAACACTTCACCAATCTACACTTGTATACTTCAATTAAAAATGTATAATGTAAAAACATACTGTATATTGTATAAATATCGTATGAAAAATATATTAAATAAACAAAACAGGAAAGAAGAAAATAAACTTTGTCAAACTTTTCAATTAAAAAATAAAGTTTAGTGCACTTAGCATTTATTAAACTTCTGAGAATACAAATCTGCAAGCTTCACAGAAAGTGACCTGTTATTATTAATCTCAACACTATTTCCTCCTAACTCCTGTTGAATCACATCAGACTAGGGCTCTCTAAAGTCAGTTCTTGTTCACCTTGTTTGTTAGATCATTGTTCATTTGTTGAAGTGTTTTATCTGTGTTTTGGGGATCCTACTGTTACATGTCCTGTTGCACTCATTAGGATCTTATCTGAGCAGATTTCTGTCATTCAAACAACTCTTAGTTGTAATTTAAAACTCGTCCGGCCAATTTAATAAAATTAAGGGTTTTATTCGTGCTTGAGTCCATAGATGCAGTTAATGGATACAGGCACGGAGAACTGAAGGCTCTGTTAGCAACGATTAGCTCCGTTAGCGGTTAGCTCCGTTAGCGGTTAGCTCCAGTTAGCTCCGTTATAGGAGTGGATGAGACTGCCACGGGCAGGGGTAACAACCAGACTCTCACAAATTACATTCGGGGAGCTTCCACAGCAGTGTGACCGCGGTGTTTTGTACGGTTTTATTAGTATAGTTAATCCCAAGGCAAGAACACCAGCAATATACTACTACTAACGGTAGCCTCTGAGCCTTAAGTGACTGTGCGAGACACATGGCTGCACGCAGATGCGCCTGCCTATTAATCGGCTTGATATACTGGGATATTGGCCGATGCCGATTATGTAAAAAAATGCCAAAAATCAGCCGATTAATTGATCGACCTCTAGTAGAAACGATAGAAGGAAGTGCTGTGTGCAGTGATGCAGATGGATAGATGTAAAAAAACAGGACATGACTTTGAAATTATTTTGTAGTGGTGTTTGGACACCACAACAGCATAGTTATAAGCTCACAACTTAAAAGTAAAAGAAGACTGGGAGTTTAAAACAAGGATGATAAAGAGAGTGAGAGCGATAGAAAACCACCCATACAGTACTAGACCACAATGAGTGAGGAGTGGATGGAGATCAGTCTAAACACTGTCATCACAAAGATAACCACAGCCAGTAAAAAGTCAGCCTGGGATTCACAGCGCCTTAGCAATACCACACCACTGACAGCTGTAGAAACTGAAGGCTCTGCCAGGAACACAAGGAAAGCATCCAACCCACTTTGGCTGAAAGAGTTTATCCCTCAACAATGCCTTTCAATATTTTTGTTGATGCAAAAACCCAGAGTTTTCATTGTTCTTGGCAGGGACCTTCATGTCCTGGTTGGTGTTGACGAGGAACCGGCTTAACGGCAATCACTTGCAAATGTATTTATCTTCTATAGCTCATGATTGCAACTGTTTTCCACCCAGGGTGAAGCCACGGAGTGTGAGTTGAGGCCATTATTTGGGAATTCCTAAATGACAATTCATTTTACTTGCATCTTATCTATTTATGTTTTAATATGGTTAAAAAAGCAACAACCCAGGTGACTCAGTGCATTACAATGAGCTATTTTAACAGTTGGTGTGCTTTTAAGCCAGGGAGTCATTACCCAAAGAGGAATGGGATGACAAATGAGGCCTCCAAGTGAAACAAAGCCAGATTAGCACATTTCTCTCCTCTGAATTAATACAGAGAGCATTGTTTGGGGTGGATACAGAATAAGGCCCTGTGTAATCTATTTATAGTATTTGTTTGTATTATGTTTGTGCTGTGGTAGATGGTGTAGCCCTGCTCGGAGATAGCATTCCTGAATGGGATTTTGTACAGTCAAATTCAAAATGGATATGGCATTAGTACTGTGCCACAAGCAGATACATTTTTTGAGAGCAGCTTTTATTTCATAATGTTACCAATGTGGTAGTGTATAAAGCACAGCACATTCAGTAATGTGGGGATTATGGCTACAGAAGGGTAACGCATAAATCCAAGGATGAAAGATATTGTCTTAGTTTACCAGCGTTCACCAAAGCAGTGCGTCTGTACAAGTGTAAAAATAGGTCTTCTACACAGTGTTCCAAATTATTATGCAAATGCTATTTTACACTGATTTTCCTAAATAGTCGATGCAAATAATAATAATAATAATAATAATAATAATAACACAATAATTTTCAAGTCACCCACCATTAGGGTATAAGTCGAATTTCATTGAACAAACCACCCAATGAAAACAGTATTTTTTTCAAAAATAAAAAACTCAAAATGCAAATTATTATGCACAACAGAGTTTCAAACCATGTTATAGGTTGTAAAGAACTGAAAATGGTCATTTGCTGAATTTGCAGCGTTAGGAGGTCATATTTACTGAAATCAAAAGCTATTTCAATCAAACACATCTTAACAGGGCAAGTTACATGTTAACATAGGACCCCTTCTTTGATATCACCTTCACAATTCTTGCATCCATTGAACTTGTGAGTTTATGGAAAGTTTCTGCTTGAATTTCTTTGCAGGATGTCAGAATAGCCTCCCAGAGCTGCTGTTTTGATGCCAACTGCCTCCCACCCTCATAGATCTTTTGCTTGAGGATGCTCCAAAGGTTCTCAATAGGGTTGAGGTCAGGGGGGGATGGTTGCAGTGGGCTCAGCAGTGGCGCAACTACCCAGTGTCAGAGGGGTATGCAGCGACAATTTTGCCCCCCCCCCCCAAAAAAAAAAATAAATAAATAAGGTGCCGGACATCAACATGTATGGGCTTTAAATAATACCTACACTTCCACCTAATGTTAGACCTACCTGTTGCCTTCCCCTGTCTTTCCTGATCCACCATCCTCACACCTGAATGAAATGAACTCTGTTAAATATAGCAGCCTAAATTCAATTCTTAAATCAGTCTAGTGATGGCATCAGATAAGACAACTTTTATGCAGTAAGGTTGTGCTGCTATTGAAATTACATTCACATTTTGTATTTTTCATATATTTATTTTTTCTTCTTGTCATTTATTGTGCATGCTACCTTATATTTACCAGTTGTTATTTGACCTTAATAAAATTGAGATATGTCATGCATGGGATTGGTACCATAGGGTTTAACCAAAATCTAAATGTAGCTATCAGCAACATTGGTTTGCATTAAGTTAGCAAACACTAGCCAGTCTGTTAACATGGATATTTGCAAGCCTCCAAGTTTGGTAGCAAATATATGCATGATTCCATGGTAAACCAGAGTTATTGCATTAGTTATGTTTTCCAGATTCTTGTCATTTATTGTACATACTACCTTATATTTATCAGTTTTCAGCTTGGTTTTGCATATTGTAAGCTAGCCGTAATCCCCCATTTGGCTGCTACATTCCCAGTGTTAGCAAAAGCTAGCTAGTCTGTTAACATGAAAATTTGCAAGCCCAGACGTCACACTTTAATCCTACCTGTTGCCTCTCACCATCCACTTATTTAACTGCTGTCCCATTCCTTGACATGCCATCTCCTTTTCCCTCTTTCTTTTTCTATTTTTAGCCCCAACAGCTAGCTGTTTTGCTTTGCTCTTTTTCCATAGACGGCAACTTACTACTCGTATGCTTGTACCTGCTCACTCAGCGCTCACGGCGCCCACCCGTTCCCTCCCCTCCCCCTCCCTCTTCTATGTCAACATTCTATTGAAATTTATTTATTGAGACAGGGCGCCTACTCTAGCCTGTTAGTCCTCTAAATTGTTATATAATAACATTGAGGAAATGCAGAAATGATTTAGAAACGCACAACAGCAGCTACATATAGAAAATACCAAAAAAAGATTTTTTATTTTTTTTTAACCATCGCTTTGGCGCCCCCCATGGTGCTGCGCCCCTATGCGGCGCATATAGTGCATACCCACTTTTTGCGCCACTGGGGCCCAGAAATACATGAAGACTAATTTTCAAACAAACAGTCTTGTTTACTGATGAGTGCCGTGCAACCCTGGATGGTCCAGATGGATGGAGTAGTGGATGGTTGGTGGATGGCCACCATGTCCCAATAAGGCTGCAACGTCAGCAAGGAGGTGGCGGGGTCATGTTTTGGGCCGGAATCATGGGTTGAGAGCTGGTAGGCCCCTTTTAGGGTCCCTGAAGGTGTGAAAATGACCTCGGCAAAGTATGTAGAGTTTCTGACTGACCACTTTCTTCCATGGTACAAAAAGAAGAACTGTGCCTTCCGTAGCAAAATCATCTTCATGCATGACAATGTACCATCTCATGCTGCAACGAATACCTCTGTCATTGGCTGCTATGGGCATAAAAAGGAGAGAAACTCCTTGGTGTGGCCCCCATCCTCCCCTGATCTCAACCCTATTGAGAACCTTTGGAGCATCCTCAAGCAAAAGATCTATGAGGGTGGGAGGCAGTTGGCATCAAAACAGCAGCTCTGGGAGGCTATTCTGACATCCTGCAAAGAAATTCAAGCAGAAACTTTCCATAAACTCACAAGTTCAATGGATGCAAGAATTGTGAAGGTGATATCAAAGAAGGGGTCCTATGTTAACATGTAACTTGCCCTGTTAAGATGTGTTTGATTGAAATAGCTTTTGATTTCAGTAAATATGACCTCCTGATGCCGAAAATTCAGCAAATGACCATTTTCAGTTCTTTACAACCTATAACATGTTTTGAAACTGTGTTGTGCATAATAATTTGGAACATTGCATTTTGAGTTTTTTATTTTTGAAAAAAAATACTGTTTTCATTGGGTGGTTTGTTCAATGAAATTCAACTTATACCCTAATGGTGGGTGACTTGAAAATTATACTGACTGTCATTTGCATCGACTATTTAGGAAAATCAGTGTAAAATAGCATTTGCATAATTATTTGGAAAAAAGTGTATTTATAATTTGTTACGCGAGGTGTGTGCGGCCCTTTTACACAGAAATCGATCATAACGTGTCATTATTTCTTTTAAATTAAACTACTGATATACAGGAAACGACTTAATGACTCTAAATGAGCATAATGGCAGTTCCATTTTGAGAATTTCTGTTTTTATTTGTTAAAACATACATTCAGCGGCACATCCGCTCCGTTAACGGTCCGCATACATTACATGTTGAATGTAGCCAAAGTTGCGCAACCTTGCCCCTATTTTCAACTGTTACTTACTGTTGCCATATAGTTGTGTGACATGTAAATCAATGTTTAAAAAAAAGAAAAAAAAAAGAAAAGCATTTTCAAAAATGATGTGCACTAAACCACAGTTGTTCTAGTGGTCACACAGTTGTGTGTGTGGACACCCTCATAAATAGTTGTGTGATGTGTAAATCAACCCCCAACTTCCTCCTCCATGTTAAACGACAATGCTCTAATTGCTGTTCATCTGCATCCCAATGTCCCCCTATTCCAACACATTAGCACCCAGACAGTTGCAGCCCTGACATATTGAGATGTAGTGCAAGAACTGTGCTATGGGCACCAGACGATGTTCAGCTAATGCACTTTGCTAATGTATTATTTAGAAAGTGGCCTCGCTAATTGAGTTTTAATGTCAGTGGCCGCTCTCCCACATGCGTTTGACCGAGCACAGGGGAAAGTTTAGATGTTGATAAATTACAGCTGGCCACTTGTGGCAGCTCCAAAGGTCATGGGCAATGCAGGAGCAACCACTATGACCTCAGCTGTTCTTAAAATAAATCTGGCTGCTTTATTCACACCTTTGAACATTTTACTCATGTTTTAAAAAGCAGACATTATTAAACAAGCTCTCCACTTGATAAAACAAAGTGTGTTATATGAAGCTTTAACTGTGCATTTTCATAGCTATGTTTAACACAGCAAACAATGGGTTTATTCAGAGATAATGCAGGCATCAAGTAGATGTGAAGGCTTCTAAAAAGATACTCCACATACACATATATATATATATACACACACACATTATATATATATATATATATATATATATATATATATATATATATATATATATATATATATATATATATATATATATATATATATATAAAAAACAGATAATATTAAAGTGAAACTTCATCACTCAAGGCATGTATGTGAAAAATAGGAAAAGCTCATTAAAACATATAACACCTCCGCAGGGCTAAGAGGAAACTAGTAAATGTTTGTAAGGAGAACTGAATCATAGTTGGGAAATGGTACAAGGTTTGTAAGTTGGAATTTGAATATGCTCCCTGAATAAACAAGTAGAAATTTGCATTTTAAATAGCAACACATTATGCGCTGCAGCTTTGTGGAAATCATTAGTTACACACTTCCGTGCAATTATTTTGCAAGTCACCCCACACGTTGTCTATGATAGGAAGGCACAGAGAAAGGCTCTAGTCTTTATGAGAACCACTCACCCAGAGCAAAAGATAAAGAAGAGCAATAACTTATTTCAAAAAATCCCAACTGGCTAATTAACATTGTGAATTCAACCAGAAAGTCAGTATTCCTCTGACTAGTTTAATTGCATTGATGTGTGAGCCACAATTTAACAGCTCAAATTGAGAGCTGCTTTGGCTCCCATAAATGACATTATTTCCTCACGTCAAAGACTAACAGGAATTTTTTTTTAATCGTAATCAAGTTTAGCTTTACCTGAGCTCGTTTGATGATTTAATAGACTTAAATGAGTTTTCCTCCCAAGGTTAATTATGAAGCACTGAATTAAATTTGCCACTATGCGATTGCTTATTTATAAAAATGTATTCAGTTCTGCTCTGAGGTAATGTGATTTTTGGAATGAACGGAATATCAGCCAACGCGTGTTGTGTGCTTAAGCATGCTAATGAGTTTGTAGGGTCACTGAAAATGAACATATTCCTTGGCTGTAACAACCAATGCATGTAGAGCAGAGAAAACGTGTGGTCTTACCACTACATTATAGACTTTAAATCAAAATAATGACTACAAAAAGGTCCAGACACTGTTCAGTTTAAAATTGTATATTAGTTTGTCACTGGAATCGGCCATTCAGTTTCTAATCAGTTGCACAGATCAGCAAGCCTGTCGAGCTTTGGATTACTATTCCAGCCAATCAGCACAGGTGGCGCGGGCAAGCGAGTGATGGGGGCGGGGGCAGAGGGGGGAGGCAGCGGCCGGCCAGGAGTTATCAACAAGAAGAGTTGGCAGCGAAACAGCAAAAGAGGAAAAGGACTATAGAATAAAAAAATAAAAAAGAAGTATGACAGGGAAAGTAGGAAGAGCCTTGTTAACGTCAGTGAGGCGTTTGAACCATGATTTTAACGCTGCAGAAACCTCCTTGATTTCAAAGGAATAAAAACTGATGAGGGCTCTTGTTATGGACAAGTGAGTAATAACGTTAGCTTCGCTAAGAGGTCAGTTTAACCTCGTCCGCTTGCTATGGTTTGTGATGGCTGCTCCCAACTGGCTGGCATGTCAGCAGTAGCGACAGTTTGCTAATCCACAACTTAACGTGAGCCAACATCAACTCTGCCGTATTTTGTTTAGTCAGCAGAGACACTAACAGAAGTGGTTGCAATGGCAATGCGTGTCCATGAATCTGGGGGCCGGAGATTCTGAAGGGGGGGTTGGTTTTGTTTGGCTGTGGAGTTCAAATATCAACAATCTTCGCGCAGCATCGCTTACTGCACCTTTAAATTAGTTTGTAGATGCCATTTTATGTTAGAAGAGCCCTCTTCAAGACTTGCACTACTGCATCTACTTTGTCCAGTCCAGAATACGGTCAGAGTTTAGGGTAACGTTAGCAGCTGGTCGTTATCAATTGGATTTAGGGAAGTTTACAACTGCAGCCACGTTAACCAAGATAGTGTTACATTAATCAAAAACCCCCTGTTAGTCCTCCTTGTAGCTGTGGATTTTTTTTGCCTGGCTTGGGGTGCAAGATATATCGACTCAATATTGTTATCGCAATATCACGTTGTGTAATATTATATCTAGGGGTGCAAGATATAGCGAGTCAATATGATTATCACAATATCACGTTGCACAATATTATATCGAAAGTGTTGCGATAAGTATGCAATATTTTGTTTATTTTGTGGAGCACTGCGTCCAGTCCGTTGGCTGTGTGGCTTAGTTGTGCTTGATTTAGAGCCCCCTTGAAACTCTATAATGATCATCATTTCATTGGCCAGTTACTGTGCCACTTGCACATATTATGTTAGTGCACGTCAACGCACGGGTCCACTACGTGACAAACCCTATGGAGCGTACCACGTGTGTGCATATTTCAACAGAGTGACAGTGTAAGTGAAGAAATAGAGACAACAAAACGGAACGAATCAGAGAAGCGAAAGAAAAGTTGTGTCCTGTTCTCTTTATTTATTTATTTTATACTGTACAACCAGTAAAACATGTCCTGTTCTGTAGACATGGTCCTTATTTATTTATTCATGTTGTACCAGTCCAATATGATGGTCAGTTGAGTCTTGTGTTGCAAGAAAACTTGTTTAATTTGTTATGAATCTATTTTGATGCGTTTTCCCGTAACTTTTGTAATTTTACATATGTTTAAAAATATTGAAATTAATATCTATATCGCAATATTCATAACTGATATCGCAATATCACATTTTGTCAATATCGTGCAACCCTACCTGGGACTTTACGCAGAAAAGGCGTAGCCATCAAGTGCATATTTAAGACCCTTTTACAGGATTCTAGTTTTAAAATTAGTCAGCTGGAAAAATTAAGACAGCTCAAGAATGCATTTTCAACCAATTTATGATCTTAGTCATTTCAGCCAGTTAGAAATGAGATCTGCTTTTGTCTGCCCCATCCTGAACTCAAGGACACTTAAGGATTTTTTTTTAAATGACTAAAAAAAAAAAGGTACTAAAAAATAAGAAGCATAGCAACAGTAACCAAGGGCATGGGCTTGGTGAACAATTACATGGATTAAAAGAAGAACCTAAATAAAACAAAATAACCAAATAAGCCAAATTAGCTAAATATGTACCAACAAGACCTATAGATGATGCATATAGATATATAGATACAATTAGATTTCAATCTCCCCACTCATCCTCTCCATCTCTCTTATACCAACAACATCTCTTTCAGCCAAACAGTGCTCTATCCATCTCTCTGTGACAGGTTTTAAAACCTTGGAGTTTTAGAACACCTCTAATATTGTGAAGCGTTGCTCAGAAAGGCCACTGGAGTAACAGTGATTATATTATGGCACAGCTTATCAAACACTACATGGTCAAAAAGCAGAGCTCTTGAAATATTAGACAAGTGAGTTTAATGGCTGCCATTGCATGACCTTATCCACAGGGCCTCCGTGTTAGTCACTCTCCAGCAATTTCAGATTAAAACAGAGCCATAGCAACTACTGAATATGTGCAGAGAGGAGAAAGAGAATGCATGTATGAGGGAAAGCAAACACAAGAGATTCAATCCCCTCTCTTAGGGCCTCTTTCTTGTCTATCCCTGGTATAGTTGACGGGAACACTTAAAACCATCATTATTAAATGGTAAAATGATAGTTAATTAAACTTTAGTTAATAGTTATTATACTTTAAAAGAACAATTAATTGATGATTTATAATGTTCACTAAATATTAATGTTAGAATTTGTTATTTTATCATTAGTTTAGTGCAATATAAAAAAAATAGTTTATAACTTTAGATAGATAGTTCATACTTTGTCAATGGTTGTTTTGTAAACCATCTATAAAAACATTATTTGGAAAACAAAATTGCAACTAATGCTTGTAATTAGTTAATGATTAATAATTGGTTTATAAAGTGTCACGTAACATTAATTTGGCCCCATTAAATCTTTTTTTAGTGATCTATAAAAGATGAGTATTATTTGTGCACTGATAATTACTATTCTTATAATGTTTATAGATGATTTCTAAAGTATGTATTAACCATTAAGAAGGTATTATCATCCAAATAATGTTTATTGACACTTTCCAAACGATTTCTTAAAAAGGTTTACAAATATTTTGATAATTGACAAATACTTCAAATAATATATAAAATGTTATGTATGTGCAACAATAAACTGTTAAAATAGCATCAACTATAACATTACTAGTAATTAGTAAACATTATTAATCATCATTTCATTGTTTATTAACAGTAAAATAACAAGTTTAATTAACTATTAGTTTACTATTTATTTGTTATGTTTATTATAAAGTGTTACCTTTGACAGACACGGGACTGGGTGTCCCAAAGGGTGGTAGTGTGACAGTGTCTCTCTGAGTATTTCACAGTGCAGTGTTTGTGGGTACAAGGAGGGACTGCAGACTACCCCACTTAGGGTTCATCTGAAGACTCCATCAAGCGTAGCGAGCCTCTGCACCGAGGCTTTTTGCTATCAGGTGCATGGGTATTGCTGGAGATTGGACTTTGATGTTCACAGTGACAGCGCATCAGAGCAAAGCAGCAGGTGAAAATAATCTATCTTCCACTCTGTGATTTATGAATGTAATTCCTCCGGTTTGACACAAGTTGCAGTTGCATCCTTGGAGCAATCTGTGAGTGGTAATAGACTTTGGTGGAGGACTAGACGAATGAAAACGTTAAGTGTATACTAATGAGTTTTTTGACAGTTTAGCATGAACCTTTAGCACAACACTGTAAAGAAAATACATGTTTGAGGCCTAACGAGATTGGTAAAAACGGAACAGAATGCTGTTTAAATTTACTTAGGCTACATTTACATTGCTAGTTTTGTTTTTTAAGCCAAAGTTTTGAGCCAAAAGCGATCTCTGTGCACACAAGTGCTTTTACCTCCAGTAGAAGAACTAATCTGCGTTTAAACTAACACGCCCAAACCGCACATTTCATAAACATTCTTGTATACTGGGCATGCGCACGCCGGGGTAAATGTAGCATGTATAGTCCACCCCTTGCTGGTAGTTGCCATGGTAACGTTAGTAGCTTAGTCTCAGAGAACGTGAAGTCATGACCGATAAGACCCAATCACGTGGTGAAACGTTGGAGTCAGTGTCGGCGTTGCCAAAAGTCTCCGTTTGCGGCCATTGAGACTACAACATAACCCCCACAGATTCCAAACCAAAATGGGTCAGAAAAACACCAGAGCAGTGTGAATGCGAGGTGTAAATGTAGCAAAAGATATTAGTTTTCAAACCAAAAAGTAGCAATGTAAATGTAGCCTGAATATCAAACAGCTCATCATCGGTTCAGAACCATTAAATAGAACCTCCATCCGCTTCTCATTATCACAATACCCCTCCACCCTGAACGACCTGCAATTACCCTCATCCTGCTTATGGCCACCCTGACATTCATAAATGAATCAATTGACAATTACAATTATGGAGAGTGACTGAGCTCATCCCTCAAGTTCCAGCACCTGCTTCTGAAACATGCAGCAGGTTCTGTAAATGAAACAATTAAGATAATTGACTGTACAAGGCCCCATTAACAAAGCCTGCTTTCAGCTCGGAGCTGCGATTAGATTACTTCTAATAATGGACCAGCCCTTGTTCCTCCATTGTTCTCCATTTGCCCTCTTCAGTCCAGGTGCCAATCATATCCTGTGAGTAGGGTTTAATGTTGGACTGAGATCACAATGATTTATTGGACATCAAGCGTGAAGGACAGCAGAGTCAATGTAAAGGTCACAGGGAGAAGCACATTGCTCATTGACCTATCTGACATGTGACATAACATATCTGACAAATTAATTTTTTTTAAATACATCAGCAACAACTGTGTGACTGTTTTAATACATTTAAAAGTTATATCAAGTAGTCAAAAAGAAGGCTTTCTACATGTAATAACATAATCTTTCAATTTGAGCAACTACCCTAAATAGGCATGATAAGACTTAATGGATACAAAAAACACCTCTCCCAACACTTGCCTGCTATGTTAATGTCTCATTTTTGAAAAGAGAAGCAAGCACTACTACTAAAGTCAAAACCACACTCTGCGGGCATGGAGGTGGCAGGAAGGAGGTCCTGTTTGGCAAGGACACAACACTCTTTAAAAGGTTTCTCTTCTGCTGCCCAGAGACTGGAACTCGAGTTTGAGACTCGGACTCAAGTCGCAACCAAGTAGCACATACAGTGACTTCAGACTTGACTTGAGACTCGTCCTCAAAAGACTTCAGACTCAACGTGAACAATCTTTATTTTTTGGAAACGTCTGATGAGCTGAATGTTATCCCCCTCCCTGCGTAACCTCTGTATTTAGTATTTAAGTATGAGCACAAAGGCACTCTAAAACTTGCCCGGACCACTGCCGTTTTAGCTCAGGGGACACTTGTAGTACGCAGCTGCAGCTTCTCCGTGTTACCTGCACCGATTCGGGTCGGGGTTTTTTCTATCGAAAGTACTCGCGTAGCTATAGCGATCAAGATTAACGTAAAAATTGGCCGGAATTCTCCTTTAATATTAATGCAACCCGGTTACAGGTTTATTGTTGATCATATAATACTACAGTTTCATTAAGTTAACGTTACATTGGGTTTGAGAGTCTGGGGAATGTGTTGACTTACAGTAGTTTATATGCGGTCATTAACTGTTTATATGCTGTCATATGCGTGTAACCAGTAACATAGCTCAAGAACGGCTTGAGCTATGTTACTGGTTACTGGTTACACGCAAGCCCCCAGGAAGCGCACCATGTCTAAAAGCCACCATGGGCTTAGCGGATAGGGGTGGTACTGCACCCCATGGCCCAGAAAGACTTTTCACATAGACTTTGCATGGCGAAAGAAACGTCTATCAGCGGATCATTTGTTTCGGGGTATATCAACTTACCAGCCAGAACAATTAAAGGGTCCTTGTTTAAAACGCCACGTTTTTAACATTCTAGTAGCGAATCCAGAATTATTAAATTAGGCATGATGAACGCGCCCGCTCACATGACTGTTCTCCCGAGGTCATGTAGCTAGCTGTAATAATGGATATAGCTAATGGTTGTAATTCACCATGTGTTCTATTAATACGTACAATAAAAATGGCGAGTTCATGAGTTCGCCACTTGTAAGAGACACGAGAGATAAACTCATGAACGAGCATGTTGCTACCGGTTGCTAAGACAACACAAACAAATTGTTGCTAGTGCGCTTGTCCATCGTGACAATGCGGAAGATCCGAGCTCCATGTTTGCTTTATGCGCTTTTGAGCACTACTGGAATGTACAGGGCTTCCCGCCGAATGCTGTATCCAGTTCTCTTAATACATCCATGGTTACCCGGCGTTCGTCATTCAACTGGTCAAGTCTGTGGACCGCAATTAAGTCACAATCTTGAATTTCGAATTAAAAAATGAAATCGTCGATGCTTCCACGCCCCCACGTCACGTCCGGTCAGCTTGTCAAGCGGAAAAAAACAGAAAAAAAACCACACACGTAGCCTGCTCGAGGTAGTCTATTTCCTGATTGATTCTACCACCACTCCAGTGGAGGCGCTAATGAGCTAGATTACTACACACACAGCAGCAGAAGAAGACCAGCTACACACAACGGAGCATACACCGATCACACTCAGCTTGAGAGAAAGCGCTGCCGGCACAAATGAGGTAAAAAAACAGGAGTGAGTCGGTTCATTCCCCCGGTTCAGTGACACTACTTGGGTTAATTAACTGGCTCTTCGGTCAGTTCGTCAACACTAGTGTTGAAGTGCTGCGAGTCAGTCAACCTCCTCTAATTTAGCTACAGCCAGTCAAAAGATAGCATGGTAACTGCAGAATCAGGAGATCCATCGACAGAACATGAGCACCCTCCTCTTTCACTGAAGTCGACAGTATTTTGGATTTCCAGTGAGTTATGTTGACAACGTTCGCGTTGTCGACAAAAAAGCCACAGTTGGCAAGCTCTGCTATGTGCGTGTACCATATTCTTCCACTGGCAGCACGACTAACATGGCAGTTAATCTGTGTGGTATATGTTCAACTGTTCGTAAATAGTTTGTTAAGACACTTAATTGTTCAGAGAAGACTATGGACATGCCTGTTTGAAACCACCTGTTTGAAATTTAAATTAACACTTTGTTTTGTTGTGAACTTGAATGTCATCTTCTGTGAAGAAGACTGCAGTTACAAAAGAGAAACTAGATGGCAGGTTATAGATATAAGTTATTGTTACATTATGCTGTTAATAAATGTTTTCAATTTGTGTATGTATGTAGTGTGGTACATTGCGAACAAAGGTCAGATATATTGCATAAATGTCTAGTCTAAAAATGGCATTGCAACCTGTGCTTTAAAAAAAAATAAATGTAAAAATCGAGAATCGAACCGTGACCTTAGAATCAAAAATGTAATCGAATCGAGGATTTGGAGAATCGTGACACCCCTAGCCATTATTGAAGTCGGCTTGTGCAAAGTTAATTAACTAGCTATGTGGTTGATTTACCAGCTATGACAAAAATGTCCTAAGCAATACTTACTTTTTTTGCCTGATAATATCTATGGACTGCTTATCTCAGTATTTTATCACGTAACATCTGAATAGGATTATTCACATGAAATACCCATGCATTTACTTTATAAAATATAAACACCTGACACTTTAAATTAGTCAAAACTGTACTATAAGAATATAAGAAGGCACATTAGAATTGATTAGAATGGCTGCATTGTTATAACACATTTTTAAAGTAAATAATTCAAGGATGAAACGACGTGGTGAGTCTGACTCACTTCATGTCTTATATGTAAATGTTGTATTTCTAGTACTCATGTTACAAAGAGTCACTCATGGCCTGTGTGTGTCTGAGAGGTCATTATCTTAGTAATATGAACTGTGTGTGTGTCTGTGTGTATTTTCCCGGGAGGAACTCATTCTGTGATGCTAGTTCCCATACCTTTCTTTGTTCAATGTAAGAGGAAAAGTGTTAAATTACAAGCACTACACACACACTCTCTGTATGGGTCTCTGTGTGTTTGGCCACCCACAATATCTACATGGTAGTCCTACACCTTTCTATACTACTGCCTCTCAAGGCCTGGCACACATCCCTTTTATGTGGATGGAGCATGGAGATTATGCCTGAAGCTTTTGCCATTTAATTTTCCTTTTCTTCAGATGTTATTCTACAGAACACCAGGCTCTCTTTTCTGCGGTCAGTGCCTGTCCAATTCATTCAAGAATGATATGCATTCCTCAGCCGCTTACAGCTAGCTGCACTCCAACAGCTCAGGGCCAAGCAGGACGGGTTGAACTGCCAAAAGGTAAGACAGCTCATAAAGTGGCTGCACTTATTGGACACTGGTTTAGTAAAACTAATGATACAAAAGCCATATAAGACACAATACCACAGTAGCAAATTGTTAAACATATTACTTGGCAGATTGACAAGTATAACTTTTTCTTTTCGAAGAAACAAGAGTACACAGCTGATTCAGGTTTGTCCTATTTCTGACCATCTGCAGTAAGAGCCCCTTCATGATGTCTGTAACAGAAGACAAACCAAATACCATCTGAGTCAACACAACCCTGATCCCTGATCCAGCCATTG
Organism: Sander vitreus; assembly: GCF_031162955.1. Classification (NCBI taxonomy): domain Eukaryota; kingdom Metazoa; phylum Chordata; class Actinopteri; order Perciformes; family Percidae; genus Sander; species Sander vitreus. Next base: position 14,034,137 of record NC_135855.1, on the reverse strand, counting down.
AAAAACAAATAAACATGGACTCACGCTAGGTAGCACTGGCAAATCCACTCAGGAATTTCAAACACTCCTGAATTTATTTTCCATGAGGTCTTTGGAGCAATCTTGGCAATGAAAGAGGTCAATTTTGCTTTGGAGGAGAAAAATATTAGGTAAATATTTTCAGGGAAACTGGTCATATTTGAAATGGAATGGTTTCCCTCACCCCCTGCCCTCCGTTTTCCAAACATGTACAGTGTACGCACGCAAACACACACTTTCGTTCTGAACATTGACAAGTTGCGTTTGGGACACCGATACATACACAAATGTTTTTTCTTCAGTCCGTTTTTTTTGGACTGTTTAGTGCTACTCCCCTGTCGCCAGACCGACTGACACGCTTGTTTATTTTTCCCATGCCCACTTTAAATTCCATCAAACCCCCCCCCCCCCCCCCACAACTGAAAAGACCTATGTGTGCCTGGCCAGGAGGACAAAAGTTAGGAAAATATCAACAAATCGTCATTTACATCAGAACAAAAACAAACACAACCCAGCAGAAAGGAGCTGCTAAGGAGGTCCAAGGCTTTTTTCCACCAGAAATCCTTCTCATGTGGCTTCAGGCAGCCTGCCAGCCAAATCTAATATGGATTTATATACAAAGAAAGTGCTTAGTTTAACACAATGAATATTTAATCATGCATGGATCCTGTAAAGCAATTTTGTAGAAATAATTGAAAGCAGATTTTGTCTCGAGGCTTGGAAAAAAAAGCAACAGCTAAACTGTTGACCCAAAGGAGCCCAAAATCTCACGCTGGATTAAATGTTTACACTGCTGGCATACACTCTGATAAATGAGGTTAGGAATCTGGGGTGGAATCAACGGGTGTTAAATCTGCTGATTCTGTCAGGGCAAGAGAACACACAGATGCCTGGCTGTGCACATAACACATGCACTTGTTGGACAGCTCCATCCCGCACCCCCCCAGCTGTCTAACACTTTGACTATTTTACACTGTACCAATTTATATTCCTTCATTCAGTGAGCCGCGAGTGCAAAAAGGAAAAACATTGGTAATGCAAAACCACCTGTTTGAAATTTAAATTAACACTTGTGTAGTGTACATTTCCTATCTTACTACTGAAAACATCCAGCGATATTGCTAATGAATGTATTATGACAGATGGAGAAGAGATACCTCGTTTTTAAATCACTGCCTATACAGAACTATTTTAGTAAAGCACACAATAAATAAAGCTAATCACTCAGCCCCAGGTCCACCAAACCAGACAAATGAACAATTTTCAATAGGAGAGCAAAGCCAAAAGTACAGACAAGATAAAATACAAGTCTATCAAAAGAGCAATATTACATCATATGAAATACTTTCCACAAGCATGACTTGTGCCATTCACTCCTTTGTAAATTATTAGCTCTCATAATAGTATTAACAAAGAGACTGTGACGATAATGCTGCACGGTCTCAGGTCACAGAAAAATACAAGAAATAGCTAAACTTGTATAAAAAAAAGGGGGGGGGGGGGGGGTGACATAAGCGGATTTGAGGGAAAGTGTTCACTTATGCAAAATAAAACAGGTTATCAGGTCTATTTGGTGATTCCCTGGCACCCTTAATAAATCAGCTTAAGGTGCGGCCTAACGGCTTCATTCGCCCCACAAATCTCTGCACTGCAATAACATGCGCCAGCGAGCACAGATTAATTTAATAACTCTTTAATATTCTCTGTGAAAAAAAAAACAGGAGACCAGCGAGTCCAGAGCATATGGGGTGGGTGGTTAAGGGGGCTATCTGTGGAATAGGATATTGCTGCAGCAACAGATTGAATATTACATAATGATGTCATTTATATTCCATTCGAAGTGCTAGCTTCCCAGGCTGGAGACTCAAACAGAGCTGGGGATTTGTCTGTGATAGAGAGTAATAGGGAGAGAAGAAGTTTGTGGGTATAGATGGCATGAATAAAGACGAACGTGAGCTAAGAGGGTTACAGTGCACTGATTGGCTGTCTAACAATATCTGAATTTGTCTTACTTAAGACGTAAAATCCTGACTAAAAATGTCTCAAGTATACATACTGGTATACTGTATGACCAGCAACTCACCATTAAAAAAATTATACCACAATACAGGACGCCTACATTCAAAAATATTCAGAATCCTTAATTAATCCCACAACGGTGAAATTCACAACATACAACATTCAGTAAAATGAAATAATGTGTTAATGAATGGTTTCCTACTTCACATACTGTATTTCTGTCAGCAGTTATCCTTATTTGGTCCCAACCCATTCTAACAGTCATACAGCTATTTAGCATCGTTGTCTAGTGAAAATCATGGATCTTCAGATTTGCTGATTCATTCATTTTCACATTAACTAAATAAATAGCAACCTTTTGTGATCTTAACACCTTAATATGAAGCAATATGTCCCCTTGTTGCATGTTTATATGAGCAGTCCTCTCTCAGGTTGTTTTATTTGAATCATTTTTCTCATCTTAAAAAAGGGTAAAACTAAAGTATTTCAGAAAAGGTATAAAAAAAAATATTGAGTGCAGCAATTTAGTCTTTTTTTTCCTGCCTAGGCAACTCATTTTGCAAACCACTACATTCATTTCGCTACCCCTTGTAGCAGTCCAGACCACCAGGTTGGGAACCACAGTTTAGGCTAAACAAACCAGTTAACCAAACTAACGGATTGCATTGTCACAAAGATGAAAACAGTGGTTTTCTTGGCTCATTGCTCAAGCTGGTGTTTTAGACATACATGGTTTTCACAGCCACGGGCAAATAATGTCTGATGCCTGCTTCCCATTTGTGCTAAAGTTGATAAATATCTTCTAATCAGCAAAACAGGGCATATCAAAATGACACGTCTGCATCGAAAACAAGTGTTGAACAAATCAGATGGCGCAAGGAGCGGAGGTGAAGCTTGGAGAGAATAAACAGAGCTTGCAGACGTTGTAATGAGAATTTGCTCCATTTGGCAGTCGCCTGCAGCAAAGGTCTCCCATCTGTTTCCTATTGAAAAGGGATTCAACCGTTTGGAGGGGGAAGGATGAAATGCAAGAATGAACGGGCCACAGTGACATCTTACGGCAGCAGCTGATAACACAGTGTGGATGGATGGATGCATGCATGCATGCAAAGACTTCAGTTCATGTTTAAAGTAATCAATAGTGGGGTGCCTGGGTAGCTCGCCTAGTAGAGCGTGCGCCCCATGTACAGAGGCTCAGTCCTCGCCGCAGTGGCCATGGGTTCAATTCCGACCTGCGTCCCTTTGCTGCATGTCATCCCCCCTCTCTGTCCTTTTCATGTCTAAGCTGTCCTCTCAAATAAAGTAATAATAGTAAATAATCTTAAAATATATATATATCCTGTATCACTAATTCATTGGTTTAACAATTGAGAGATAGATATATATATATATATATATATATCTCAATTGTTAAACCAATGAATTAGTGATACAGGAGAGCATTAATTCATTCATTTGCATTTAGTTTCAGCTTTGTGTGTTACTTTAAAATGGCAATTAACGGGCATCTAAGTAAAATGTGAATGCTAAAAGATCCTTACACTTAGGTAAAATCAAAACAAATGACTGCAATAGTCACAGGTATTTATTGGCTTTGATCGGGCAGCGATGGAAAAAATAAAAAAAAGAATTTGGAAAAATCCAATCTTTAAGGACACCAATTTTCTTTGTGAATGAATAATGTATCGTAAATAAATAAATGTTCTTCCTTAAAATATACGGGGCATAAGTAAGTACACCCCTATGTTAAATTATTATTTAAGTAAGTACACCCCTATGTTAGATTTGTATTTTTAAAGGCCAGGTATTTCATGGATCCAGGATACTATGCATCCTGATAAAGTTCCTTTGGCCTTTGGAATTAAAATAGCCCCACATCATCACATACCCTTCACCATACCTAGAGATTGGCATGGGGTACTTTCCATAAAATCATCTCTCAATGCAAATCAAACCAGCTATTAGGCTAACTTAAAAATTTAATTTTTAAATCCTACATCAGAATGTTCATCAGAATTTGCAGTTTTGTGCACTGTATCGGAACACCGTAGCAGGAAAAGTGAACACCTACAGTCTTTCCCCTACAATTGCCAGGCTAACGAGAACCCCCGCCAGGCCAAAAATAACGGCAAATATCTATTGTGTTTCCCCTATATTCACCGCCATGAACTGCAGCGACGTACTGCCGTGAGTCCATGAACAAGGCAACTGCGAGTGTGTTATCCAAACTACTAAAGTCAGTTGAAACATTGTCAGTAGCCTAACTGTTAAACAGGCTCGGTAGTGAACGACACACTAACGTGCTGACGGATTTTGTGTTTTTGTCTGTGTTTTTAGCGGAGCTGGACCAGAGAATATGCAGTTAGAACAGATTGGTGACGCGGTTTTGCCCTCACTGTTCCTGGAAGTGATGTAATGTAGCATTTTATGTGGAGTGAGCACTGCGCCGGACTCTGTTTAAAAGTAGCCTTTTGAATGCTTCATTGCTTGAAAGCAACAAAAAAAACAAAAAACAAGTGAGCTTTAAAAGTGACTTCTTTTTTTTTAAATGCTGTTCGGTAGATCCAATTCATGCCGATATGAAGAGTGCTTCATGTGGGATTTTGTAAAGTAACTGACAAATATTTAAAACAACTTTAAAATGTTACATTTACTATAACCCATTGTCTTTCTTATTTGCTCATATCTTCCATGTACATAGTCACTCTTTGCCTTCAAGCAGAAAGTGGGAGACAGCTTTCCTTTCCTTCAGGCTGACCTCAAAACTAAAACTTAAAAAGTAGAGCAAAGACAAAAGAACAATACAATTCTGAATGACAGAAGTAGAATGTGTTACAATGTCTATAATGTTAGATGAAAAACATGTCAATGATAAAATAAACTTGAATCTCATGAAAATTCAGTCCTGCCCTATTTTAAGTTGACACATAATGCCATAGGAGCACTGACAATAACTTATATTGGCTTTAGAGTCTAATATTTTAATTATCCCAGAAACAAAGAATAGTCTTAGCTTTGTCCTTGTGTCCGCCTTCTCAGAAGAACATAGGAGTTGGCTGACAGTGACAAAAGATTTGTTTGCATTTCAAGTGACGGGCGTTTGTGCAGGAAGATTAAACACTAAGGTCAATGTTGAACCTGTAAAAGCACTCGACAAAGAATGGCATTACAGTTGTTATTAATGTGTGTGTTTAAACTGGGTACACACACTTATGTGTTGTGTGTGTGTGTGTATATATAGTGTGTGAGAGGCTTTTAGCAAAATCAACAGGCAAAGCAGCTAAACAGGCTGAGCAGTGGCTATCACCTGTGGAGGATGTTATGGCTTTACTTAGCACACAAGCCCTGCCTTTTAACTTTCAAACTGTGAAAGCAAGATATTAGGGGATTTTCACAAGTCACATAAAGAATCATCTTAGCTGCTGTCACAACTACACACACGCAAAAATATTCCTGTGTCCAACATGAACTGACTGCTGTCACACTGTTTTGTTAGGTATCCAAATCCTTATGATTTATAAACACTGTCAGTCAGACCATTTATGGGAAGTTGGAAAAAAAATTCTGACCCGACACCAAGTTGGATTTGATGGCTCCTTTATCTACATCAGTAAATGCTCACCTCTTCAACAAAACACTTAGGTCAGAAAGGAAAAACTACACAAACAACTATTACAGAGTACAGACTGTGACTTCTCATCCTGAAACTGTGTCCTAAAAATTAAATTTAAATTCTAATAATTTGCAACAACAAAACCTGTTCACATCACAATTTCCACTGATAGCAACTAAAGCATGATTTGCATTTGGTTATGTAGGCAACTCCAAGTGCTTAGTTAAACTTGGGGGAAGATCATCACCTTAGTTAAATGTTGAAAAAGTCAACAGTGACATGAGACAGGGCGTGTTTACTTTTCCAAAAGCAAAATCTCTGCCTTACCTTAACCAGAGCAAACTCTGGTCTATGGTGTCAAAGCCATGCACATTGTATGCCCACCATCCCCTAGACTACCTGCCTAAAGTACTACTTCTGTTCTGTGTGGTACAAGAATGTAGCACTTCTTACCAGTGAATCCAGGCAGCAATTATGTTGTTTGTTTCAGTGGTCTGTAAACATACAGTAATTTAAAGGAGTCAAGGTTGCATTTGGCTGTCATTCCTCATAACGCCTTCCTTTCACCCACAATGAAAGCATCCCATTGGTTAAACCCCATCCTTGCTAAGTGCAACATTATTTACACTTGCTACACTACATTTGTTTTACTATCACAAATGATGAAGTGATAAAACTGCGTTGACATTCACTTAACAAGGTAAGGTCTAAGGCAATAGGTATGGACCACTGAAAATTAAATGGAAAACATGGGAAGCCAATCCAGCTTCAAACCACCATTGTTTACTCCGAACAAACAAGCACACGCACGCACACACGCACGCACGCGCGCGCGCACACACACACACACACACACTTTGTTGACTCGGGATGAGACACAGGAGGTAGGTGGAAAGAAGGGGGGGTTGATGCGGAAGAGGGCTGTCATATATTTTCCAAGACAATAGTGGCAGAGAGTGTAATTTAGAACGACTAGGGGGTTAAATCAATATATTCAGCCATAACACCAATATTTTATTATGGTGCTATAATGGCCTTTGTTAAAAATGAATACACAATGGCAACTGATACCGATATCTAACACACTGGCCACATCTATATGGTCATATCTACGTAACACTACTGTATAAAAGACAGATAAAAAGAAAAATGCCCTGAATGTCACTTGCAAAACAATAGAGTACCTATCAGCCACAGCTTACCTACTTTAACCTCACCATTGTGTTCATGTGAGACAAAGCTATAGCACAATACAGAATGATTGGCAAGCCTGGATTCAAAGAAAAAACTTTCACTCCCTAGATGAGCATTCAGGTCAAAAATAGCCCTGCATTGGTGTGGGCATGTTGTTACAGGTACCAGTGGTAAGATGCAATATGATCCAGAAATAGAATACTATGAGGCCTGATTTACTAAGGAAATGTTATCACACCAACAATCATTTTATCCTGTTGTTATGATTATGATGTTATGCAAGTAGCCTAAACCTATGGTGGCCGACATGGGCAAACACCCTGCAACTTAAGAAAACACACGCAAATAGACAAAACACAAGCAAATTAAGAAAACTGCATTATTTTGACAACACATGAGCAGCATTCAGCAAACGCACTGCAAATGCACACAACCAAATACATAAACGCGCTGCAAATATGAAACGATGCAAAAAGAAAAGCACACAAACCCAGAAAACAAATGCAACAAAAAAACACTGCATCCAGATTACACAACGGAAGTTCTCCAGGCTTCTAGAGGGAGCAGCTAGTGGAACAGCTTGATTTTCGACCCCACGGGTAAATATTAAGTGTATGTTTGATATACGTTTTCTCTCGTTTGGTGGGTGTGTCTCGGCTCAGGTCACAGATGATACTCAATCAGCAGAGACGTGTCTGTAAACTCGTGGTGATAAAACATTTAAAACGGCATCAGCGTTTAACGTTGACGTTTGTTTAAGCCATATTACATTACTGAAGTATAGGCCTCCTCAAGTGTAATACTGTGATTATACAACAACGGTTACCAATAAAATAAGTGTTCAATCTGTATTCATATTGTGGAGCAATTCGCTCTTGAAATACAAAAAACAGACAGGATTTATAGTCCCTCCCTGTTTAGTAAACCAGACAATTTACCGTGGGATTTATCAATCTGAATAAATCCTGCTCGCACATATAAACACAAAACTGCTTTGCTAACTCCAATGTGTTGTAAGTAAGACATCTGCTGAAAAAGTTTAGTTCACAAACATCCAACACACCAAAGTACAAACACATAGCGGACCAGACGCCAGCTTTTATTTTGAAAAGCCGAAGCTCGGGGACGGCACCAGCTGGAAGGGCATGAGACAGGAGCATAGACTGTATATTAAATTCATATTATTATTATTATTATTATTATTAATAACATAATATATTAATAATATACAGTCTATGGAGTTCTCCAGGCTGCAGCCATACCCGACTCTAATAAAAAGGCAGAGCGCTCTCTCCCCGTGGGGTCGAAAATCAAGCTGTTCCACTAGCTGCTCCCTCTAGAAGCCTGGAGAACTTCCGTTGTGTAATCTGGATGCAGCGTTTTTTTGTTGCATTTGTTTTCGGGGTTTGTGTGCTTTTCTTTTTGCATCGTTTTTTATTTGCAGCGCGTTTATGTATTTGGTTGTGTATATTTGCAGCGCATTTGCTGAATGCTGCTCATGTGTTGTCAAATTAATGAAGTTGTTTTCTTAATTTGCTTGTGTTTTGTCTATTTGCATGTGTTTTCTTAAGTTGCAGGGTGTTTGCCCCTGTCGGCCACCGTATTAAACAGCAGAATTATGCCTTACACAATTACAAAGTAATCTCCTAGGAATGTGCTCTTGCAGGTACTTGATTAGTCATCATTGACAGATATCGATGCAGCAAAAGTTGAGCCAGGTTCAACTTTTTTGCCAGAGCCCCTGTATCAGCACCCCCACTGTGCCTGCTTTTGTTCTCACTGAAATGAATGAGCAGGCCATGTATTTTTTTAAGTGATGTTATTGGTCTAAATACTGCCCTACAGTACACGAAGCACGACCAACAACTAAGCAAATCTGACAGTAACACATGACTCCAACAACAAACTGGGCCCTTTGCCAATGCAGTCTTGAAGAACCCTTTCCTAACACTTCAAAATCTTAAAAATAGAATCAGTACATAAGGGATAGTAAACTGCAAGTGATTGTAGCAAAAATTAACTTATGTTACAAATAGGCTAGCTAATTTTCCAGAGCACAGCATAGTGCATCTCTTCTGTAACTTACTCATCTTGTCTGCTGCCTTCAGTAACATCATCAGATGGCGTGGGGCGCGTTGTTTCTGAGGTCCATGTGTTTCAGGTTTCAAAACATTGCTCACTTGGCCTGAAAGTAAAAGATAATAATCTAATATGAATTTACCAAATGTTATTGTAGCATCAGCACTTCGTCAGAAAAATGCGTTAACGTATCTTGCCACTATTCTCAGTTAAACTAGCTAACTTAACGTAAGTTAAGAATGCTACTTTGCATTTATTGTATGTGCACTACATGTCATTAACGTTACTCGAACTGCAATAAATTGAGCTAACTAGCTAGCTAGCTAATTAACCGTAACGTTACACCCACCAAAATAGTTTGCTAACGTTAACCTTGAAGCAGTTACATTAACAAGCTCACCTTTCGTGTGACAGAAATGTGTGTACTTTCTTCTTTATCTGTTCCTAACGTATTTTTTTTTTAATGACCTAACTTGACTTGAAGACATTAGTCGTGTTAGCCATGATCTCTAATCAATCAAACTAGCTACTTCAGGTGCGGACTAAACCATTTGCGCCGTGAACAAAACTAGACTAATTAAAAAAAATTATATAAAAAGAAAACCTTGCAATGGGAATTTTTTTTTTTAAATACTTCCAGAGCCACCAAAACAAACCCAGTCCCACCATCTACTTATTACTCTATACATTTGTTTTAATATAAATACTGTATAAAAATGAAATGACCTTAAAGCAAAGCAGGAGCAACGCTTTTTGGTGCACAATGCCCAATCATGTATGTACTATTGAATCCTAACTGATGACCGTCTGTCCTACTCCACCATATTATTAATCAACTGGTTGCAGCTTTTTTCATTGGTGTGAAAGAAAGTCCACATGTACAAAAATGCTTAAGTAATCATGTAATCTCACACCACAACCTAGAACAGCATGCTTGTTTTTTTCCGACACATCTTTGTATGTACACAGGCCAACAAAACCCACCGTGTATATCCACATCATACTTGTGTCACACCAGAAATAACATTTCCCTGAAAGTAACAGCTTCAGAAATCAAATACAGCAGTTAGTAATCTTTCACTTTCGCACTCAGAAGTACACAAAAAAGGTGACCTGTTTAATACAATGTACCAAAGCAAACATGAAGTCCGCTGCGGATAAGAGGAGCCCTGTTTAAGCAGTCATTAGCAAGTTTGAGTTAAAGAAGCCATTTGGTAAAGCAGTCCTGTCATGGGGTATTTGCTCCGACACTGCTTAAAGGCTGGCTAGTTAAACAGGCAGGGAAGGAAGGGTCAATATTTTCACAGGCAAACCTAAAGAAACAAGGGTTGAGATTGGCTGATAGCTACTTCCCACATTCTTACCAATTCCAACTAGTGCTGGGCCACAAGACAGGATGGACATCCTGCGGTCAACAAATATCAACACAGGATGAAATGACCAACTAATACTTGTCAATTTATGGTGAGAATTAATGCATTAGCCTTCTCACTATTTTTTTTACATAGGTATGCAAAATCCCTGTTAACATACTGTGAGCCAGGGAATAAGAGGTCTATTTATTGACACTTGTCTATAGCTTTATTGGTCTAGATATACAGCACTGTCAACAATATAGTATTTTATTTCTAGGTATTAAATATGATGACATTGCAAAGGACATATGTATATAATGGTCAACAAATATCAGCATACACAGTATAGTTTGCAAACTGCATGTAACCAAATAGAAAATCCCAGTATCGCCTGAATAAATATAAACAAAATAAGTCTTGTCAGGGGAAAATAAAATAAATAAATCTCCAAAAGCTATTCAACACACCAGGCGTTTATTTAAAATCTGGGATCTGAGCATTCAGTCTGTATGACTTCATGTTCAGTGGCCTCTAAATAGAAAAAAAACCCCAGCTCATATTTGATCAACCAGTTCCAGCAACCTAATTGCCTTCCATAGTCAATTTGCCAAGTGCACATTGCCCATTACCACGCACCCTTTTCTGCTTAATTTACTGCGAAGTAAAAATGTGGCAATTTCAATCTTAGAGAGACATTAATGACAGCTCATCATCCAGGCAGAAAAGTAGTTCAGCAAATCAGTGACTTCATCATCCTGGTTGTCCAGGCATTCACTGTGAAATGATACTAACGAGGCAGCAGGGCATCCTGGGAAGCGCAAAGCTGTCTAAAGTTAGTGGCAGTGACTAAGTGAGTGGCATTACACACCTCCTTTAATGGACAACTGTCAAACTATCACATCAGATTTGACCTGAAAAAGATGCAAGCCCAAACTTTAGCCATTTGAAGCCAATCTAAAGCACTTACTGTATTCCTCAATTACCTGTTTGAAAATATGTGCTCTCTAAGGGAATTTAGTTCCACCTGCTGTTCACATTGTAAACTACAAGTGTTCTGTCCCCTCTGCTGAATGGATGACCAAATAGTAAATTGTCAGTAAAAGTTACTGCATACATACTGTACGGCTCCCTTCAGCACAATAATATTAATAAAGCATACATCTTAACAAATTAACTTTGGAATGTAAAGTTTCTGTTTGGAGATCCATTGGTGCCAATTGTATATTCAAATGACCTGTTAGGAAGGTCAGATTGAAGTTCGTAAAACATTGTTTTTCTCATGAGTATTCATAGAGTACAGCACAGTGCACTAGCCTAAATGAGCTTTTGGGAAACTAAAGCATAAAAAAATAAATACTAGGATGAAAAAACTGGTTCTGTGCAACGTGCTTTGTATTGGATGGATGACACACCGCTCCTAGAAACTGATGCTACAACAATCAGTCATCCAAAAACCAACATCCTCAAAGCATTTGAAACATGTTGCTGGAATTGGAGCCAACAGGAGAGCAAGCAGAGAGCTCCAGTCCACAGAACTTTAACAGTGGTGAGAAGAAAAAAAAAATATACAGACTTGCTAGTGTATGCTTCTACCTGGTTGTGTAGTTTGATTTGAAATTTGTCACCTGTTGACAGGCCAAAAATGTTGCACAAACAGGCATAAAGTGTCTACTTGTCAGCAAGGCAAAGTGTGCTTAGCCTTAAAGTGAGCCTTTGACTTTAGGCTGACTGGGTCATTGTGGCTTAAGTGTGTGTGTGTGTGTGTGTGTTTGACCTGGAGCTTGTGGAGTTTAGTCTCTTTGTACAACTTATTGACCCTTGCCATTAAGATTAATTAAACGGTATAATTCACAGTACAACATGGATGGAATTCAATTATTTATGCTATCCAATATGCTCAGAATAGGGATTGTAGAATGTATACAATATTTTTCATTAAGTCAAACTAAAACAGATACTCAACAAAATTCAACTAAATACATATCATTTGTTGTTTGTCTTGTTTTTTTACTCTGATCAAATAAGTGGAGAACCTTCCAATACCGATAGTTAATTTACAGTGGTAACAAACACAGCTTGATAAAAGGAAAGCAAAGGATGTCTTTAGGGTATGTTCAAGGCCTTAAAGATGGAGACTACGCCCTTCCGTCTTCACGGATTATGAAATCATGACGGTGACACTTGGTGTTTGAATAATTTTAATGCCAGCAAAAAAGGTATTGTGTTACACATCTCAGGAGTTGTTTCAATAAACTGAAGTAAAAAATCTTAATTTTCATCATTTACAGTTAGTCAGATTGATTACAGCAAAACCTACTTAGCAGCTCTATTTACGGTCTACACATTGTAATTCTAAAATAACTATGTTCTTTACTCTATTTTTATTTTTTTGTAATCAGCCATATGCTCAGTTTAACATCCAATAAATGGAAAAACCCTTGAAAAAATGGCAAGCAATGCTATAAAGCAAAAGTAATAAACATGTTCTATTGCTCAAAAGCTCAAAAGCTCAAATATTCTAGTCTTTGGGTAGCAGAAAAAAGGCTGTGACAAAATTATGTAATAAAACAATAAATGTATCACAGAATATTCATGTTGAGCTATTTAAACATATCCATGTTGCGGTAATATTTCTAGCATTCAAAAAGAAAAAAGGACACTAATCCAACAAATTACAATGGATATATCCTACATTGTTTACTCAATCATTTTGGCAATAATTAAATTAGAATTGCACTCTAATAATTTGTAAGAAGATCATCATGAAAGAAAAATGCCCTCACTCTCAAAAAGATGCATAGTTTCACTGGCGGTCCCTTCACTGTTCCAAAAGTAAGGCAAAATCTTACATGTTTTCAAGAGGAAAAAAAACATGTACAGCAAACTTAAGGCTTTCTGCGTCTGAAAGAAAGAAAACAAAAACATACTAAAGTTTATAACCCTCATTTTAAATCCAAGGCAATTGCTGGAATCTTATATATCATGGTAAACAGTGCATGCAAACAAACTAATGGTCTTACTTTTGATACCAAAGGCTTGAACTTGTGCTTGCCACTGGAGGCTAATGGGAAGAAAAAAAGTTATAAAAGGGGCGGCCGTGTACACAAACACACAAATTATCCAATTCATATTAAATTTAGAATTCTATGAAAAATAATTCTCAAAAGACCCTAATTATTGATACCTAAGGATGTGTTGGAGAATATTAAAAATGATCATATGGTAATTGCACACTAAAATGACCAGATTTTTTATTTTCATGTCTTGTTTGTTGAATTTGTTGTTTAATTAAGAGCTTACCCTGTTTTCTATGTCCTCCATTTGAGCTGCTCCTTCTCCAGACCCTGAGCGCCTCTTGCGACTGAAACAAATCACATAAGGATAAGGACAACTTGAATTAAATTTTTACAAATGAATCACAATACTGAATAGTGTAATTAGAATGTGTTTACGTTCATCACTTTAGAGACCGTGTCTTCATGAAATCGTTGAAAATTGACATTTTAGCTGTTCAGTAGCACAAACCTTTAATTTACAGTTTAACCATACTATGGAATGGGCCGATTGCTTGGCCTGTGGTATTGCTGGTTGTAGAATTCTCCAAAACCAAATAGTACCCCAAAATTACTTACAGAAGGACCCCAAACCACTTATGATGCAACTCCACTGTATAGCCTACTACTGACTTACAGCGTAGGCTACTTCTACATCAGAGGAAGACATTGTACTACTATATTTACCTGACAGAGAACGTGGCAGATTCAGAATTTAATCACAAAATATCACAATTTAAATAGAGTAATCAGACAGTTGCCTCATGGACTCATGGCAGTGCGCTACCCACCCGGCCCGTTATGAGAGCTAATCAGCACCTATCTGTGTTAATCAACTACCAGAAACGGAGCGAGAAGCCTACAGTCTCACATTTAGCCGGGCTCTGGACTGTTTGTGTGTGCAGAGAGAGAGAGAAAGAGAGAGAAAACATTTTAGTGTTGTCTTTTTCGTCACCGTTATTGCATGTTGATATCACCACAGTTTAATGAGGGCGGCGTTGTCTCGTCTTATCGTTAATTAATTGAACACTTCAGCAGAGGTGTTAATTTCCATACAGGTTTAGTGGCTTGACGGTTAACGTTGAAGTATGGATTTGATTCACCGGGGTATTTTACCGACGGTAATGTTATTAGTATTATAAGTTAGCAGTAGGCTATACTTAATTAACCAGACCCAGGGTGAAAACTGCTGTATTTGGCCGGTCAGCTCCGAGATTGTCTTGCATTGCACAGCGCTGTGGAGGAAGCTCCGAGATTACGTTATGTTCTGCCTGTGTTTAGAAGTGGTGAATGTACAGCAACTTAATATGATATAGTGTCTGATTTAGTGTTGGCAAATGGCTTTTTATTGAGTTTCCTCTTAGCAAAATAATAGACACGGAAAAGCCAGCGTTACGTAGCGCCTTTTTCAAAGACGCACATACATACATACATACAAATACAGAGGCGTCTCGCTTTATTAGATAGATGACCGAGTTTTTAACAAGGTCCGTTTGATTAAGAAAAAACCTAAAATACACATTTTTGTTACAGACAATCCTTTTATCCAGTTTCTTTCGTTCAGTGTATTTAAGTGTAAAACCTTTCAACAGTTTTTTTTTGGCTTGTATTCATTTTGATCCTTCCCCAACGTTATCCACTTCCCTGTATTAATGTGTAAAGAGGGCAAAACTCCAGCAACACTTAGACCAATAAAGCTGCTCTATATACAAGTGTTGCTGGAGTTTTGACCTCCTAGACTTCTTTACGCTTCTTTACGCTCTCCATGCACCTTGGAAGTATGTGAAGTTGTGCCAGAAACCCCCACTCGGTTTCTCCTGTATAAATGTTTAAACAGTTCTTGCTGCACGGGAAAAAAAAGTATGTGGTACCTAAATACATTTTTAAATTCAAATAAAATAAAATATTTTGGTTGGACATAAAATTGTGACATGATGTCATCAAATACATTAAAACACACACATAGAAATATCACAACCTGTAGTACTTGAGCAAATACTGTACCTTGCTGTTGGGCACTCTTGTGTTAGTGTCTCAATGTCAGTGAATTGCACAGCTTGTCCTCCACCTCTGGTCTTAAAAACATTGCCCTGAGAAAGTCAGAAAAAAAACAACAAAAAAACAACTCAGATGTCCAAAGGAGAACACAGGAAAAAACACATACTCACAATCAACAGCTAAAACAATAGCAGTGTCCCAGTAATATATAAATTAGGACCTCAATGTGACATCATACAGAAGTTGATATAGCCAAAGTCATGCAAGACATAAAATAATCAGTCTCAAATTAAGCAATTATGTAGTTTTACCTTGATCAATTTGGTCTCGATTTCCCCGTCTGAGGCAAGCTCTTGATGTCTAAGCACATACTTGTGGCATTTAGACAGAGCTTTCTCGTTCGGGGTCGACACCTTGATTGCATTGGGAATGATTGGCTGCATGACAGTGTCTAGGTCCAAATTAGAGGCTGGTTTGTGGTCTACCCATTTCTCCCCACCCGCAGAGTGTGATCGCCTGTGCGTTGGATGAACCGGAGGGGCCGTCTGGTGATCCCAGTGTAAGAAAGACAAACCAGGAAGTTATTCACAGGTGACACCAGCAGGGACCATTTAAAGTTTGTCGGGTGTTAGTAGTGAAGGTTGATGATTAGAGGGTGCTAGCTTGTGTTGGAAATGAATGTACTACTGGAAGTCCGAGAGGGAGACTGGGCATGTCCCACTCGAGAGAGTTTTAAATATTCATCTTTAGAATTTCAGGGAGAATAAGTATTTCCATGGTGTTGTAGCCCTCTACATGTAGACTCAAATTACATCCCAAACAAACAATATTCTGTCCTTCCAGCAATACATATTTCCATAAACTAACTAAAAAACACTGCATTGACAACAGCCCAGTAGAGTAAATACAAAATGAACATGCAAAGCAGCACAAAAGTAGTGTGAAAATGGGTTTAGCAATTAAGACTACATGCAAACAGTATTGAAAATTGATACAGTGAATACATTAGACTATTATAAAGATTATTCTGTTTTGGTTCCAACATAATGGGTCAATAAGGAACTCCACTTTTACTTGGTGCTCCTAATATAAAGTTTTGTATGGCCTGCTGTGGTTGAAAGAGTTCATTTCGACATGGTAGTGGTTAAAGTCAGCCTGATAATCAGAGTGAAATTTTTCGTTTCACTTCATTAATCATTCATTATGTGAACCGCTGAAAAGAATCTGAGACGCTGGCAGCAATTCAGAAGTCTGGAGCCAGGTTAGGTAAAACTATAATTTTACAATACAAAGCAAATCAAAGGCATGAGTCGGACCTTGACCAAAAGAGCAAGCAGTTACACATGTACATATTTTGTAAGAAGCCAAGTATCTCAAAATGGAACTGCAGATTTTAATTTGGTGGTTTGGTCCTCATGTACAGTCATACCATTTCTAATTCAAGTAAAGGTTGTAGTTCACATGTATACAAGGGTACCCAAAACCAATATGTCTGCTATTCCCATGGGGACATTAAAAAAGGAGCACTAGAAGACCAGACTTTTTTAAATTATAGCAATAGTTAAAACCGGGACAAGCTGAGTACACTGAAAATCATCAGCGTTGTGCCACATCAAATCACTCCATGCAGAGACTAACCAAGCTCCAACATTGCAATTCAATTCAAAACAACTTTATCCCTAAAGGGCAATTCAGTTATATGTTAAAGAGTCCAATGATGATTTTGATTTTGTTAAGTGTATTTTTCCTTACCCATTTTGGTGTACTTTTTATGAATATCTGATTAATAAATGTGAACTTTCTGCATCACTCTTTTAAAATGTGCAATACTGCTGCTGCCTTGACAGCGTTTTCTGGGATAAACAGGTGTTTGTGTGCGTTTATTTTTGTGGCGATAGTCCGTTTAGTCATTTTGCTATTGAAATATGTGATGATACGGTACAATGAAAAAGAAATTCTAGAGAGCAGTTCGCAATAAGCAACAGAAAGAACTACAAACATGATATAACTACTGCTACTACTGAGGATGAAGTTGCAAGTCAAGAGGATTTACAAGCGAGACAGGTCAGTGTGCCTTATAGTCTGGATAAGAGAAACACCAGCATACACTGATGCAGCGCTTCTACTTGATGCATTTCTAAAACAAGCAGACATCTGCTGATAACATTACGGGTGCAGTTCTACACTAAGGCAAGGCTTAAAGTTCAGGAGCGCAGAGAAAAACTAAACACATCCTGAAGGACATCTAGGCTCTAACACACAAACTAACCCTTGTGCCTGCCTCTAGGTCGAGCCCATAGACAAGAGTCGTAGCAGTGGCACCAGTGTCTGTGGCCAATCGCTGGCCTCTCCTGCGACCCACGCTGCTGGTGCCGTGGCATTGGGCGGGAGTCCGGCTCCTAGCTTGGCTGCTTGAGTCTACAGGGAACTTGTGCTCCCAATCAGAGATGCAGGAGGCTACTGAGGGATAAGCTGAGGAGGTGGTGGTGGAAGTGGGGTAAGCGTCCTGAACTGCCCTAACATTGGCTCGATTTTGGTGGGAGGGAGTTTGGCTGAAGTCCTGAAAAGTGAGGGGATGGGGCCAAGCATTGTGGATGTTAGAGGCTCAAGATGAACACAAATACAAAACAGGGTAATATAGACGCTGTGTACAGAAAGCATCGAAATCTCATACAATTCATGATTAAGATTTTCACAAATGATGATTAGCAGCATGCACAATTTAACATAAAATAAAGGTTCATAAGAGAGTGCACACTGAAGGAACAGGCAGCGTTACAGAGTAAATAACTTACATGAAGTGGTGATGGCGAGGCAGACCTCTTCTGGCCCGTTCCGTGATCTCTCTGCCTTGAGGGCCTCTCAGGTTTCTCTGGGCGCTCGGTGGGAAACCCATCGCTGCCACAGCTACTGCTCTCTGTAACAATGGCCTTGAGCTGTTTCAACTTTTCATCCTTCACCCACAACTTGTTCTGCATCTCCAGCTGCTTGGCGTTCACTCGCCTCTCCTGATTAGAAAACACCAGCGGGAAACAATTCAAAGAACGGTGTCATCATCTAATCCAGCCTCATCATCTAATCCAATAGATGATTGAATGTATGGCCATAAATGACCTCACTGAAATGTAGAGGGATGCAGAATACACAATACACAAGCAAAAACCTCTGCACCTCTGCTCATGCACAAGAAAGAGTAATCTTACAAAATCTTATAATATTTTACTTGTTTAGTAGTGTACTGTATGTCACACTAGGTTACTAACAAATTAATGTAAATGGACTGTTTTTATATAGCGCTTTTCTAGTCTTAACGACTACTTAAAGCGCTTTTACATAGTACAGGAACTATTCACACACATTCACACACTGTGGCCGAGACTGCCGTACAAGGTGCCATCAGATAAACACTCACACACAGGGTTCAGTGCCCAAGGACACTTCGACATGGGACTGCAGGGCCAGGGATCAAACCACCAACCTTCCAAGTGGCAGGCGTCCGCTCTACCACTGAGCCACAGCCACAATGAAGAGGACAGCATGGCACAAACAGCTCCATTGATGCAAATCAATGACAAGTATGTGCTAGCCCTCAATATACAAACCCAAAAATAGTAGGTAGTACTGTAGTACTGTTGATAAATCTACTTACACACTCCTTCTCCCACTTGAGTTTGGTGTCTGTGACCATGCCATGCATTTGCTGCTCCATGCGCCTCCTCTCTGACAGCTCTCTCTGTAGCCGTTGCTCCCGGGTCTCCAACTCATGCTGAAGTGAGCGCTTGTCATGTTCATACATGTTCGTTGTCTTCTGCAGGATATCGACCTGAAGAGAAGGACCAGTGATGCGAGAAAAAAAAAAAAAGTCAAAACAGTAACTAGTAACTACAGTAAGCTTCTCTTTAAAATAACAAGTGAATTCACATATCATTACTTGTACAGGCGTGTTTAGAATGTTGTAAACCAAATGGAGAAAAGAGTAGAACAAGATAGTTCTCTAAGTGAGGGAGACACCTTGTATTCCAGGGTTTGGGATTTTTTCTCTAATCGCTCTAGCTCGGTCCTCTGGTTGATGATGAATTTTTCTTTCTCGCTCAGTTTGCTTCGCTGATCATGGAGGAGCGTCTCCTTTGCATTGAGCTGACTGTCAAACTGCTCAATCATAGACTTCAGTGTACTGGCTGTAGGAGAGAACACATTAATCTTAGACGGTAAACATTTGGCTTGAACTGGTTTTTAACTTTTACAGTGTTTCCCACACAGACTAATTTGTGGCAGTGCGCCACAAAATCAACACCGGCCGCCACATTTTATCACTTTTTTTTTTTTTTTTTTTTTTTTTTTTAATTTACGCAGGGTAGACCATTCGTTCAGCTGCATTTCCCTGCTCTCCGTCACACACACACACACACACAAAGTTCTCTATGAACCAGACAATTATTTGTGGCGTAGAAAATGGACCTGTACCAGTTTTGTTGAACTGCTCGGCCAACATCTGACGGACACGATGCCTCCTTTCCAGGACCTCAATCAGGCGGGGCAACGTCTGATCATCAGCTGGGTCCACCAGCTCACAACGAGGCATGGCTGGAATGCTTTCCATCAGCTGATTCAGCAGAGCTGGGTCATCTACTGTGTGAATAACAACACGTCATGGAAAGGTTTGTGTGTAATTAGTGACATACAGTAAGTAAAACCGCAACAATTCTGAAATGCATATCTGACATGTAAGAATACAGCATGACATATGCACAATGAGCTAGTACTAGAGATTTACAGGCATTACTGGGACCTCCTTGCTCTTCCAGGCGATGTGACAGCTCATCCCTGAAGGCACGGTTTCTGTGCCTGCGTCCTGCAGCAAGGGCACAAATTGTCCGGTCAACCGGCCGTGCCACCTCCACCTCCTGGGTCATCTCTGCAAAGCGCATCACCAGCTGCAGCACATTCGATGGAAAACCATTAGAAATACACTCCCTAACTTCCTTAAAGCACCCACCAGTGCTACAATTCAAATACTAATGTTTTGAAACTCAACCGTGAAATATGTATCTGTGATGAAATTTGTATATTTGGGGGACCAGGGAGTGTATATTTAAACATCCTGTCAAATTGTCATTGTGGTTTTATTGCAAACCAGTCAGCAGTTATGACAGTTCAGACTCAAGATAAGAGGATTTTCTTCTGGGAAAGCAAGTGATATTAGATAAGATGTTACATTCAAGCCATTCTGCAGCACAAATGCAATGCCTTACCATAGTTTCGTCATAATCATCAGCCTTCGGGTTGACACACACAATCATCCTGACTTTTCCTTCTCCATCAAAGTAGTTTTTAAACAGATGTGTAACTTTAGAGTCCCTGTATGGCACCATCTGGAATAAAATAAAAGGTTCTGTGAAGCTGTACCTACTAAGCAATTACCAATAATAACAACAAGAGAATCGTCATATACAATAATACACATGATAAAATACCAACCTTATTAGTTCCACACATCTGGTTTTCACGTAGGACTTCCATACATGTACGCAGTGTCATCAAGGACTGGTTAATATTACCTGTTAATGAGACATTACTAGAGACGCTTGGTGCCTGAACAAACATAACTTAATACACTGAAAATCTGCCAGATACACAGAAAAAAACTATGGTTTATCTTTAGCAGAAGCCCACAGTAAGGAATGAACGGACCTGCTTCACGGAGACGGCTTCCCTCTGCTCTGGTTCTGCTGGTGCGTTCACTACCTGCCAGGTCAACCAGACACAGCTGGCTCACATTCACCTGGTTTTTGTCCTGCAATTTAATAACACACTGTTAGCGTCACCAAACATTGGCTGGAATCCTTTGTGATGTGTACACAGCCTGAGTAGCTTCAATTGAATACCAGAAAGGATTCACTGGCAGTCTTTGAATAAACTTCAATTTAATCATAGAAACAAAATGTACAAAAAAAGAAAAACTTGTTTTCAATATGTAATGTAATGTAATATGTTTGGAGCTGCGTGTTACCTGTAGAATGTGGTCCCCATCAGCATCAAGTGGTGCCTGGGCCAGCTTTACTGTGAACACACTGTGTGAGCGACTGGATTCACGGTTAAGTTGTGTGTTGGCTATCCTCCTTTTCTTTTGCCCTGGAGACACAGCAAGGCATCATTAACAACTGTAACAATATAAGTCAAATCTATTCTTTATAAAGTCAACAGATTTATTGCTTTGTCCATTTTTTTACTGATGATATGATTGGTAAACTCAATAGGTATGCTAATAATGGCCACTGGAAGCTATAACTCAAAAATCTGCACAATCATTGTAACAAAGAAAAGTCCTGGCTGCCTCCTTATACGCAATACAGACGTTTAGTTAAAAATCTTTGGTTACACCTTACTTGAAGGTTTCTACATAAGAGTAACATGACACTGTCATGAACGTGTCATAAACATTATAAAACAAGTCATAACACGTTTATGACATAACGCTTCTGTCATTAAGTGTCATTCGGTTTTTGTCATGACAAGTTAGGGCTAGAGTTAGGGGTCATGTGTCATGACAGTGTCGTGTTCATGACAGTGTCATGTCCCTCTTATGTAGATACCTTCAAGTAAAGTGTTACCAACTTTTTAATAATTATCCTGTTAAAGTTTTTTAATGGTTTCCATCACGAGAAGATACAAAAAGGTAAGAATAAAAACATGCCAACCGTGCCAAACTTTGTAATTCAAATTGGTCGGCATGTAGGGGAATCCGCATAACATAATACATAAAACATAATACAATGCAAGTATGCAAGAAGAAAGTTATTATTAACACTCACCCTTCCAAAAAACCCCAAAAGCCTCCTCTGTAGATTTGACCTCAACTTCTGTGCAGCCAGCCACATACATATTATGATTCTGATCTTCCCGGAGAATCTTAGATTGGGGCGGTCTGAAACAAGTTAATGAAAAGAATCAACATAACGTAACACACTTATGTATCGCTTTAGTAAGACAAGCAGCAAAAGCTAAAAAGACAAATGCTTGATGTTAGTGTCAACGTTAAAATAAAATACAATCTAGGAAGACACATACAGGGGTAAAGACTAGGGGTGTAACGATACACATATTCGTATTGAAACTTTCGGTACGAGGCTTTCGATTAGGTACGCATTACAAATATTAAATTGCGTGAAATATAATGTTCTCAGTGCTGCTGCACTCAACAAGGCAACCCAAATGACATAACAGGCAACGTGCTGTCTGCTCCTCCCACTCCCGAAGAAAAACACTCTACTCCAGTCAGGCATGCTACGCTGAACTAGCTCATTTCAATATGGCTAGTAACGTTAATGCGACTATTACCTGACCAGAATTAGAAGACCCTCCAATAACCAACAGGTCTGGCCTTTGGAGCCACTTTGGTTCCCCTGTAAGTTATGAGGGTGATGGCACGAGAGTGGTGGATAAGAAAATAACGGTATGTTGCATCTGCTACACGAGAATAGGCTACACCAGTGGGAATACTACAAACATGTTGACTCATTTACGCCAACATCACCTCAGTGTGTCAATAACTGGAACTAGACGAAAACAAGAAGCAACACACACGCTACAAACTATCCCGCAGCATTTAAGCAGCAATTTCCAACTGATTCAAACCGCGCAAAAGACATCAATGCGGCGACTGGTACATTTATAGCCGCGGATATGAGACGAGGCCCTACTCTGTAGTGGAAAACGCAGGTTTTACGAACATGGTTAAAAGTAATTGAGCCCCGTTACACTATTCCTTCACGAGCCCATTTCAGCCAGACCGTAATTCCCGCTTTGTACAAAAAAACAAAAGCCCAAATAGAGAACCAATTGTCCGAAGCACGGCTGGACGTCAAGGGCTACACAAAGCTACCTGACTGTAACATGTTAACACTGTTTCATATGCTGCTAAGAAGACACCCCAGAAGATGGGTCCAGTATAGCTCTGTCATTGTTCAAAGTAAAACATATCATACTTTATGATGTTAGTTTAATAAATAAAAAAATTTGTAAAAATCAAGTAAATTTCTCTGGCATGTCTTTCTTTTTGCTGTATCGAAAACGTACCGAACCGTATTCAACCGAACCGTGAATTTTGTTACACCCCTAGTAAAGACACATGCAAAGTGGGTTTTCACACAGGCTTCAGCCATTCAGGGACGTTATGTTTCAGGGAGCCAATCCTTGAAGACAACAACCACCAAAAATGATACAAAGCAAGAAAGTTACACCTATGCTTTTTACAGGACTTTGGATTAATGGGATGGAAATGCACTGATGACCTATGCGACAGCAGCTATAGCCAAGTTACGACTATGAATAAACAGAGTACTTTGTAATGTACTTTGACTGGCAACGTACACAAACTCATTGTTCCGTACAGGCGTGCCTCCACCGAGCCACCTAACAAAAACAGGATTTTGTGCATCTTGTCAACATAGAACTACAAAGCATAAAAAGTAAATGTCTCAATGAACTTATTCAGCACATACATGGAACACAGTCAAAGTGGTTGTATGCAGACAAGTGGTTGCACAACTACTTAAAAAACATTTGTAGATCACATTAGTAGCGAGCAATTGTGTGGGTTCAGTTGGTATATTTGTAGAGCCATTTCATACATGAAAAGCACCACAAATAACCTGAATACAAATAAGTGTTGTACAGACAACCCTTCAACATGACATTAGGTTTCAAAAAGCATGGACTGATTTGAAATCCTGTCTCCTACTTTGGTCTGATTGGGTCAAAAGGAGCATCTTCGAGGAGATCATAGATATAGTTGTTGTAGACCTCGATGTAGGACACAAAAACGCTGTAACAGCAGTCTTCATCCACATTCTCAGATTTACACGCCTCCTCTGAGCTGATCATATCTGCGCACTCTGGGTCAGCCTTCAGTCTAAAAACACAAACCGCAAGAAAAGCAACGCGATTAACTGCAGTCAACATGTACTTTAAATTCAGTTCTCTCCAACTTTATTAGTACTTGTGAACACCATAAATCGTATAGAAAGTAAAAAGTGAAATATAGCTACCTGGAGGATGGCGTTCTGGGCACTGACTGCTGACTGTCTCGCTTCTGTCTCTCCAGGAGAGCATCAACTTGACCCTGGATCTCCATCCCATTTTTGTCATCGGGTTTGAACACCTGAAAAACAAATAAAAAGATACAAAAAGTCAAGTAAATATCCCACCATTCATCCAAAAATATAATCCTTTTTTTAGAGACAAACTACACAACACATTAATGAATGAAAGACTTACAAATCTTTTGGCCTGAACGGGGTCGATGCTGTTGAAGAGCATGTCTAGACAGCGGGGGAGGAGTCCACCTTCCCCAGGAGAGCCGGTCATGGTGAAGGTCTTACCACTTCCAGTAACACCATATGTAAACAGCAGACCTATGAACATAGGATATTACAAATAAATAACCACTTTTCACACAGAGGATTAGGGAAGATGTTGATGATACAGTATATTAAGGCTGTTTTATGCTTTTATTTATTTTATTATGCCCCCGCAGACCCCTCTGCGTCAACGCAAACCCCTCTCCGAGCCCTCCGCCGTAGCTCGACGCGCACCTCCAAAAATGTGTAACTTCGCATCGAGGCTACGCAGACCGCAAGGACTGCGATTGGTCAACTCGTCCTGTGTGTTGATAGTCGGTGTTTCAAGCAGCATATTGTGGGGAGTAGCAACATGCTAGTTCACGGACATAAGCTTTGCAAATAAACTCAGACATATTTTAGTTACAATGACGGGGTTATCCGTTTGTAAAGTGTCTATATGTCAGTAACGTTTTGAAATTAGCACTTCTCCAGCAAGCAGTACTTTGTGGGCAGTTGTGCAAACGTTTGCTAACATAAACTGGCTGGCAGACACCTCGCAAATAACCTCAGACTTATCACCCCCTAGCGTTATGGCGGTGAAATGCACCGTGATGCAAAGCAACCACGACGCAGAACTATGAAAGGGTCACGGCGCCGTAGGAGCGACGGCGTAGCTACGGCGTGGAGTTGACGCAGAAGCATAAAACAGCCTTTATGTTGATCAGAAAAAAAACTTATGTGCGTGATTACATGTTGTGTCTGAGCAACGGTCCAAATCCCAATCAGACTTCCATAATTAAGCAATTATCAAATGTTTGTTTTCAAACAAATTTTCTGTTGACCTAAAGGATACATAGTCAATTGATGGGATTCTGCACAGTGGACATAACACGTTTCATGCTTCAAATAACCTTTAATTCACTTACCATTTTTACAATGAATAAGGTCCTCGATCAGAGGCATGGCAACATCCTCAAACAGCTCCATTTGAGTAGTATTAATACCAAATACTTTTTTAAAGGAGTACTGTGTCTAAAGGATAAACAAAGAATAACATACAGTACACGTGAATGGCATTTAACAGCAAATGGGGTAACAAGAGCAATTATTTTACCATCGTGTTAGTATCAAAGAAAGTCTCAGGTCTCTACTGAATACAATTATGACTAAACCACTAGGTAGGGATTTGTTCAGTATTGTATCATTGTACAGTATCTTTGCTGAGCAACAATAAAAACATCCAACCAAATCACAGACTTAATAAAACCATCAGGGTCATTTGACAAGACAAACTAAGTACTGAGAGCTGGGCAATATATCGATATTATATCGATATCGTGATATGAGACTAGATATCGTCTTAGATTTTGGATATCATAATATGGCATAAGTGTTGTCTTTTCCTGGTTTTATAGGCTGCATTACAGTAAAGTGATGTAATTTTCTGAACTTACCAGACTGTTGTAACTGTTCTATTATTTGCCTTCACCCACTTAGTCATTATATCATCATTACTGATCAGTATTTATCAAAAATCTCATTGTGTTAATATTTTGTGAAAGCACCAATAGTCAACACTACAATATCGTTGCGGTATCGATATCGAGGTATTTGGTCAAAAATATCGGGATATTTGATTTTCTCCATATCGCCCAGCCCTACTGAGAGCAGACATTTGTTGAGGTTAGGGCTGAACGATTAATCGTTTTCAAATCAAAATCGGGATTTGAAAAAATGCGATTAGCTAATCATGAAGACCGCTATTAACTGAATGCAAATATTTAGTTGAATATTTGGTGTAACGTTTGGTTTAACATTTTTTATTCCTCTTTTTATTATTATATTTACTGTTTGTTCACAAGATAAATGCTGGAATAATGTTACATAGATACATTCTACATACACAGATTGTTTTACAGAAATGTCCTATTTTCAGTGGATTTTTAATTTACTTTTTTTCTTGATCGTACAAGGTGCAATATGTAGCAAACAAATAATCGCAAATCGAATCATAATCGCAATATCTGGCAGGAAAAACGCAATTTGATTCCCCCCCCAAAAATCATTCAGCCCTAGTTGAGGTCAACTGACATATACGACTGGTGGCGTCAGATTTTTTTTTCTGTTTACCTGCTTGTTTAGACAATAGCTCTTGAGTGAGATATCAGGAGGGAACAACAACAGGTTTAGATTGTCAATTTGCTTTACATGCTCAGATGACTTGCCAAGCAGAGAGGGCTGCAACACACTTACCTCTTTGTATTCCCCATTGCGGTTGGCTTTAAGGCCATCAGGAGCATGTAGCTGAATAGTGGAGCTGCTGATCATTTCCACACAACATTCCTCATCTTCTGCTCCAAGTGGACGTATACGGCAATATACCTACAAAGATGAATGAATAGATGAGGTCTACTTTGATGAAGCCATCACAACTGGAAGAACTACATTCAGATAAACCTAAATTGAACAAAATATCTTGAAGACCAATTCACCAATTCCATGTTTCCATCATTAACTCCACAAATGTCTGCTTCTACTGTTTCAGTTTCGGGAACAACAAAGTAAGCAGTGGTCACTTACTCCAACAGGATCTTTCTCTATGTTGGATGCCTTTTTTGGGCCTGGCCTCCGAGGAGTCTTCCCTTTGCTGTAAGTGATAAAGAAATACAGAATCAATGTCAAACACACAAAAATGTATGCTACATGAATAAGACACATGACTAATTAATAATCCAGATAATTCACCTCAGTAATTTACACTATGTGGACACCTGAACCTTACCTAGCTCACAATGAGGTACAGTCCATCCCCAAACTCTTTCACACCAAAAGTGTGCCCATACTTTTGGCCATATAGTATCATATTATGTGGTATACTCGCTTAACCTTAAGTTATTATCTGTTACGCTAACTAACGTTATTTAAGGTGTATATCAGGTGTCACTTGCTAAGGACAATTCACAGGTGACGGGTCAACAAAAATATGAACCTCACATTATGACATTTGCCCCTTTAACATGAAGCTAACCAAAGTTGGATTAAGTTTGTATAGAAATAGAACACACATTGGTGACAGATTAGATGTACTGTCAGTTGAAAAGTAAATGCTGAGCTCACACACCGACCAGTTGCCAACAGTCAAGCAGCGTTAGCTGACCAGACAGCAGCGAGCTATGCTAACAACACGAAGCTAACACTCTTTTTTGCAATAACGTTACAACTGCAAGCAGGTTACGTTATTTACTTGGATCGCTTTGCCAACACAATGCATAGTTGTAGATTGTTAGTCGTTTTTCGAGCTTAATATAAAAGATAGATTGTAATACTCACTTTGGTCTCTGCATTGTTTGTGTTGTTAATCTCCTCTCCACTGAACACAGAGCGCCTCCTCTTCTCGATTTGAAAAATTCCCTCTGTGAAACGTTTTTCCGCGTGGCTAAAATTTCAACCAATCACAGTGCAGATACGGTGGTCAGCAGCGGAAGTCCTACCTCCAGAACCTAGCCCTGTAGAAAACGTAGACAATTTGCGTTTCCTATGATGGCAAAGGCACGACCAATGAGTATAATAATAATACCGGTAAGTATTATTATAACCTATTTGGACCATGGATCTATAATAAGAACGAGCATGATCCGCCCTACTCTGCCTCTGATGGCTAGTTCTCGTTGCCTTCGTTGGATGGAGTGGTACATGAGGAGTGAGATTGGTAAGGGTATTAGGCTAAGAATACCATGGTAAACCAAATAGGTTATAATAATATAATATAATAAATATTATATAACCTCTTTGACAGCCCTGCGTTTTTTGTTATATCTAGGATATATCATTTAGAGCATGTTTTGGAAAGGTTTAAACTGAATATTTACTATTTTTGTGATTTACAGGCTGAGTAGTAGGCTAGTACGGAAGCGCATTGCATTCACCATAGAAAATTACGAGATCCTGATCTCGTAATTACTAATTTGTTTTTTCTATGGTGAATGCAATTCGCATCCGTAAATACGCTTCCGTAGGGCTAGTCCTCATAATTGTGTCAAAAAACAGAAAATTTTATTTGCATGTAGAAGTTAATTCCTGACTTTTGACAAAATAACTCAAGGTCCACTAATTTAGCCTAGTACTAAAACCCACTACTTGTAATGTACTGCTAGGAAGCTACTCAAATATTTAATTTTATCCATAAAAACATTTAGGAAAATTGGTGTTACAGTGTGTAATATTTTATTTCCAAAACACATAAAATGGACAGGATTGTTAACGTATTCATTATTGTTTTTGTTTTTTTAGCCAATTCTACATAGAAACAAACCCCACCATTAGTCACTTCCTTAATAATAAATATTCACGAATATTTGCGGGCAGGTTTGGTTAAGTTTATTTGAAAAATCATAATAAATAACAATGTACATGAATACTTTGTTCTTTTGATACAAAACTGAATATGACATGTCTCACAGGTCACAGGGACAGCAATCATATGAGGGAAATAAACAAACTTGAAAACATTTACTCTGTATTCATGCATTAACAGTAACTAAACTTTGAATTTTTTAAGTTTTAAGCTACTTTGCAGGCATTTCAAACTCAAAAACAAAACATTTTCTTTCCTTGTCATAACTTCCCTTGTCTTTTTTGTCTCTTTTGTACATAACAGTACAATCCAATAGGCTGTGTATAAGCACTATAAATATGAAAAGGTCCTGTCAGTGTCTAAATTAGAGATGTTCCGGTATCGGCTCCGATACTGCCTAAAACGCTGGTATCGGTATGTACTGGCGTTTATGCACCGATCCGATACCACATAATAAAGCCCTAAAGAAAAAATACGTTAAAGTAGTTCATTTATGTTCTTTTTCCGTTATAACTGACTGTCAAACTGGATAATAAAAAAAATGTTCTGTGGCATTCATGTTTCACAAAGAGTTTAACCTGAGCCAGACCGACAAAGATAGAAATCATATCACATCCATACAGGGATAGTAGTATACAGTTGTTGAAACATAATAAAATATATGACACACTAGTATCGGATCGGTACTCGGTATCGGCCGATACGCAAGTTCAGGTATCGGAATCGGGAAGCAAAAAATGATATCGGACCATCTCTAGTCTAAATGCAGCACTACAATTAGAAATTGACAGTGAAACTAGCATTTAGAATTTTAAACATTTTTGTTCCCTGCAGCTGACAGTGTCTTCTTAACCCACGTGTGGAAATCAGAGAATAGAGCAAAAAAATATTTTAAACATATTTATAGCACTGCACTTATAATGTAAACATGCTACATTTGTAGCTTTTTGTAGGAAACAGTTTCCTCAGAAACATTTAGATTCATTACATATTATGGCAACCATTTTATTATACAGTGGTGTGAAAAAGTGTTTGCCCCCTTCCTCATTTCCTGTTCCTTTGCATGTTTGTCACACTTAAGTGTTTCGGAACATCAAACCAATTTAAACAAAAGTCAAGGACAACACAAGTAAACACAAAATGCAATTTGTAAATGAAGGTGTTTATTATTAAAGGAGAAAAAAAATCCAAACCATCATGGCCCTGTGTGAAAAAGTGATTGCCCCCCTTGTTAAAACATACTATAACTGTGGTTGTCCACACCTGAGTTCAATTTCTCTAGCCACACCCAGGCCTGATTATTGCCACACCTGTTCACAATCAAGGCATCACTTAAATAGGAGCTGCTTGACACAGTAAGGTCCACCAGAAGATCCTTAAAAGCTACACATCATGCCGAGACCCAAAGAAATTCAGGAACAATTGAGAAAGAAAGTAATTGAGATCTATCAGTCTGGAAAGGGTTATAAAGCCATTTCCAAAGCTTTGGGAATCCAGCGAACCACAGTGAGAGCCATTATCCACAAATGGCGAAGACATGGAACAGTGGTGAACCTTCCCAGGAGTGGCCGGCCGCCCAAAAATTACCCCAAGAGCGCAGCGACGACTCATCAAGAGGTCACAAAAGACCCCACAACAACGTCCAAAGAACTGCAGGCCTCACTTGCCTCAGTTAAGGTCAGCGTTCATGCCTCCACCATCAGGAAAAGACTGGGCAAAAATGGCCTGCATGGCAGAGTTCCAAGGAGAAAACCACTGCTGAGCAAAAGAACATCAAAGCTTGTCTCAATTTCTCCAGAACACATCTTGATGATCCCCAAGACTTTTGGGACAACATTCTGTGGACCGATGAGACAAAAGTGGAACTCTTTGGAAGGTGTGTGTCCAAGTATATCTGGCGTAGAAGGAACACTGCATTTCATAAAAGAACATTATACCAACTGTAAAATATGGTGGTGGTAGTGTGATGGTCTGGGGCTGTTTTGCTGCTTCAGGACCTGGAAGACTTGCCGTGATAAAAGGAACTATGAATTCTGCTGTCTACCAAGAGATCCTGAAGGAGAATGTCCGACCATCTGTTTGTGTACTCAAGCTGAAACGAAACTTGGGTTCTGCAGCAGGACAATGATCCTAAACACACCAGCAAGTCCACCACCGAATGGCTGAAGAAAAAACTAAATGAAGACTTTGGAGTGGCCTAGCCAAAGTCCTGACCTGAATCCTATTGAGATGTTGTGGTATGACCTTAAAAAAGGCCGTTCATGCTCGAAAACCCTCTAATGTAACTGAATTAGGACAATTCTGCAAAGATGAGTGGGCCAAAATTCCTCCAGGGACGCTGTAAAAGCCTCATTGCACGTTATCGCAAGCGGCTTGGTTGCAGTTGTTGCTGCTAAGGGTGGCCCAACCAGTTATTAGGTTTAGGGGGCAATCACTTTTTCACACAGGGCCATGATGGTTTGGATTTTTTTTCACCTTTAATAATTAACACCTTCATTTACAAATTGCATTTTGTGTTTACTTGTGTTGTCCTTGACTATTGTTTAAATTGGTTTGATGTTCCGAAACACTTAAGTGTGACAAACATGCAAAGGAACAGGAAATGAGGAAGGGGGCAAACACTTTTTCACACCACTGTATGTCCATTGTGTGCTTGTGCAACTAACACCCTTGTTTTCAGTTTACCTTCACGTAATAGCAGTAATCCCAGTGTTGTCTGAATGCCGTATCCCATCAGTGGTTTAATGCCGACTGCAAGTTATGATTATGTCAGTTCCTCACAGCTGTGTTCTTCAAAATCACCCATATTGCACTCTTTTCACATGTCCATATGTCTCGTAACCAGCCGGAATCTCTCAGCCGTGATTTGAAGCCGGAGGTTTAGTAGCAGGGGGAAGACCCTGGCTGAGGTTTTCCTTGGACCTTTATCATGTTTCTTTTCTTGATGGACTGGAGCAGAGAGGAGAGGTAGACTATAGAGGATGATGATAGTCAAATTTACCACCACACAAAGCAGCGCTGCACCCACTGAGTTGGCAAAGCTAATGGGTATGGAGTGTTCAAGGAGCCAGGGACGCCGGGTTACCATGTCTTGTTCCATGGCCTTCATCTGGAAGTGGGTGCCGAGGATGCCACACACATGGAAGAGTTGATGGCTGTGACCTGCAGAGGGAGCAGTCGAGTCATGTTTGAACCAAGGCAGCACAGTGACATGTCACAGTAGAAACAGTAGTTGTACATTTCAAAGCCCTCACCACTGAGCAAATGAGTCACTTGAGTGCCAACTGATTTCAACAGAATGAAAAAATGTGGTGGTTACACATTAGCTTTACTTTACAATGTTTAACACAATGAGAATACATTTAAAGTATGTGTTTATGTGAATCCTGTGTTTCACAAAGTTTGACAATGTATTTAAGTTGTTTAAAAGGGAGCTGTAAAAAAGCTGACTTTTAGATCAGTAAATTGCATGTGAATGCATCATTATGGCATAACTTTTCACTCAATCCACTTTTTAAATTGGTTTCATACTTTAAAAAAAGAGAGAATTATGCAAATTTAAAACAATGTTTTATATAAGCATAAGTTTTTTTAGTCATCTTTGACTTTTCCCCAAATGTTTCCTTGCATATAATGAGTACTACCCTGTGATACATGTATATTACTGTAGTCTCTTAGATCTCTTCTGAATATTGGGCTTTCCTCTGCTCCCACATTACATACTTCATGTTGTTCATTAATTGACCATTGGTTTGTTACATTTAAGTACTTTGTTGTCTTTAAACTCATTTGAGACAAGCTTGTGAGAAAGGGATCTGTAAGGAAATGAAACTGCTTAGTGTAGCTGCCGGGTGATTTGCAACATGAAACTGTAGTTCTAGTCTCAGGGTGAATTATTTGCTGTTCCACTGTAACAGGACCAGATTCACATCATAACTTGTGTAAATTTACAATGTGCAAAAAACGCTTAACTACTGCTAATAACCATAGACTTAATATTTGCAGTCTATGCTAATAACCCTCGTCATGGACATTAACAAAAAGTAATATATGAAAGTGTAAGCATGGCGCACCAGAGCCCTAAAAAAATGTATGACTTTCTATTTTAGTATCTTGCTGTTTACCAGAAAAGTCATTCCAGTGAAAGATTTGTGTTTTAAAACAATGTCTAATATATTGAACGTTATCTGTGACACACACTGGAGACACACATGTCTTTTCAGATGTGTCTTGTGTGAGGACATTTGTGAAGTGCACAGAGGTGGCCCTACCCTGTAGAACAGAGGGATGTTGTCAAACAGGTAGGGATAGGCAAAGGCAACAACACCGAGAAATTTGCTGAACTTTGGGTCCTTGCTCTCAGGGAATCTGAAATAAGAAGAAAGATGTCATTTTCGATAATGACAAACAATAATTATATTCATTAAATATTCCTCATGGTTACACGTGTTATAGCTGTGATTGAAGCTATGTGGAAACTTTCAAAAATAGTATACCTGAAACATGATATGGGGACTTCCGGTGTGGTAAATGGCGGAGTGAGTCGCATTTCTCCCTTGCTCCCAACCTCTTCATTTATATCCTTCCTTACAGTCCAGCCAAAGTGCTGCAACTGACCACTAATACCTAACTTAAGGTGACCAGATTTCTGAGACAAAATCCGGGGACATTTTCAGCTCAGAAGCATAAATACCTCCAAAAAAGGAGGTGTTTGTGGAGAAATGTTTTTTCTTTGTAAAACTTAAAACGGGGACACTGCCCCAGGGGCATCACTAGACCTAGCTACACAGTCCATGGGCATGCTCCCCTGTAAGAACATTTATTTATTTATTTATATATATATATATATATATATATATATATATATATATATATATATATATATATATACACATACATACATACATACATACACATATATATATATATATATATATATATATATATATATATATATATATATATATATATATATATATAAAAACAAAAAAGGTGGCAGAATGGCAGTAGCTCAGTCTGTATGGAGTTGGGTTGGGAACCGGAGTTCAAGTCCTCATACGAACCAAAGTATGGTGGTGGACTGGTAGCTGGAGAGGTGCCAGTTCACCTCCTGGGCACTGTCAAGGTGCCCTTGAGCAAGGCACCGAACCTCAAACTGCTCTGGGCGCCTTTCCTTGGGCAGCCCCCTCACTCATCTCTCAATTAGTGCATGTATAGGTACTGAGCATGTGTGTGTGTGTGTGTGTAATTCAGAGCCGTGTGTAATAACAACAGAGTGAAAACATTGGAATTTCCCCTTACGAGATTAATAAATTATACATTATAATAATAAAGTATACATTATTATTAGAACAAAAAAAATCAATATCGCATTCATTCATAATGAACACGTCCACAATGTTAATTTTCACACAGAAAATAATCTCAGATCTGTATTAATAATGCAAATAATGGAAAAACACATTAAATACAAATTGTCTAGCTCTTGTGTACTTTTCTGGGTGGGGTTACTGTTCCCTTATATGCAGTTCGTGTACAATTACCATCGTGGCAGTAGTTGAAATTTTGAATCCTTTAGTTATCGAGACCAAAACCCCAAACTCACCTACAGCCTCTTTAGCTAGGGCTGTTACACAACACACAATCCCAAGGGGTATTTTTTTTTGTTTGGTATTTGTGGTTTTGGTATTTTTCCCAATATAAATATATTATAAATAGGCTGAGCCAGCTATCCAAAAATGTGTGGGTGTAGTATGTTGATAGGGAGGCCCTAGATGTGTGGAGTGATTTTGGAAGAGCTAGATTCAATAACAGTGAAGCCATTGCATTTTTCCCCAATAGAAGAAATTATTTAAAAATAGGCTGAGCCAGAATTTCAAAAAATAGTGGGTGTAGTATGTTCAGAGGGAGGCCCTAGATGTGTGGAGTGATTTTGGAAGAGCTAGGCTCAATAACAGTGAAGCTGTTGAATTTTATCTTTGTATCCACTTTAGGTTTTGCACTTTGTAGACGGTCCCTAGACGCTCGGCTGAAAGCAGAACGCTCACAGGGATGCGTTGTATTTATCCACATATGTGGACGGTTCTTTCGGATAAAAACCGGGTTGTAGCTTGTTGTCTACCTTACTACGGTTAGATAGAGCTGCCTATTGTGTAAGTAACACGTTTCATCTAAGATTTATTGAACCGCAAACCCGCGAATCTTGCGAATCTGTTGGATTGTGGGTGATTTGGAGCGCTAATACAGTACAGTATTTGATGGGGGTGCGTTTGTTGGCAGGCTAGTAAAGAGCAGTGGTCTGCAACATTAAAAACCTGCTAGTTTATGGCACTGCAACTGGACGAGACGATCTTAGTGTCATAACTCGTTTCTCTGTGCTTCGGTCAGCTTTGTTGCATAGGCGCAGCTCCGTGCTGCCTTCATGGAAACGGGACGTCAGAGCATCATCTTTAATGAGCTCCGTAGCCTACTTCAGTGTGAAGCTGCGTTCAGATAAGATAAAAAAAAAAAAAAACTTTAACCCCCCCCAATGTTGCACAAGTAGACTTTATATTTCACAATAACAGTTTTTCATAAGATCGAACACAATGTTTCCTACTGCATCTGAAGGCAGCTTAATTTCACAGGTTTAGAAATGGTTTAAAAGACACTAACCATAAGTAGATTAACAATGCAAATAGATGAGTGGTTTGTTGTGAGGTCTTTCACCTGGAAGGCTTGTGTTCATTCAATTAATATTTAACAAAACACAAATTATATTTATCATCACTGTACATGTCATGACACATTGTACATCAAAAGTTAAAGATGCTCATTGGCACATATGCACAACAATTACAGTGAAGCAGTCGTTGGCAATTAAATTGTTGTTCACAGAATCTCTCTCTCTCTCTCTCTCTCTCTCTCTCTCTCTCTCTCCTGATCCCAGTATCCCTACCAGAGTCCACCCCCGCCCTGCCTCCTGAACCTTATCTTTAAACACCTGTCTTTCCACCTCATGCAATGTGCAATACAATATTATATGTTCAGCATTTTCTTTAACCCCACAGTTTTCACAGTTCTCACTATTCCTTTCCCCCCCATTAAAAACAAGGTGCCATTCAGTCCTGTGTGATCCACCCTGAGTCTTGTCATTATAATTTCCTCCCTCCTGGTCCTTTCCGTATAATTCTTTATACTGATAGACTTTTGTATTTTATAATATCTCCTTCCTTTTTTGTCGTCCTCCCACCATTTCTGCCATATTTCAAAGCCTTTCTTCTTAACCACCGCGTTTCCTTCGCCTTTTCCTAGTGGAATAGGAACTTAGCCAGTTTGTCTGCACTCTCGTTCCCTTTTACCCCCTCATGTGCCGGCACCCAACAAAACTGAACGTCTAAACGTGATAAAGTCCCATTAATAGGTCTTCTCTGACAGATGTCATGGACTGTATGCTTTTTATGACAGCTAAAGAGTCTGTGCATAGCACCACCCTATCAGGTCTGACCTCTTCAACCCACTGTAATGCAATGATGGCTGCCACCATTTCTGCTGTATATACCGATAACTGGTCAGACAATCTTTTGGAGAGATTAACTTTAAATTCTGGGATATATATTCCAACTCCCACACATTCCTGTTTGTTCTTGAATCCGTCTGTGTAAATCTTTAAATAATTATAGTAACTGTGTCTCAGGTAAATGCTTGTTTTAACTCCCACTTCCTCCATTCTCTTTCCCAGGATATTAATATCGGTCTTTATGTCTGGAAACAGCCATGGTGGAATGTTACTAACAGGGTTGGTCATGGTGAAATCTAAAACTTCCATTCTATATTCCCTCACTCTCTTCCCTCGTCCATCCAAACCCAAGTCCCTGAAACTTGGAATACTCCCAACATTCCTGTATTGACTCTTTTGTAGGGTTCTCTTTTCCACTATCTTTTAATCTGATCCAATATGCCAGCGCAAGTTTCTCTCTTCTCAATTCCAGAGGTGTCTCTCCTGCTTCTATGAGTATTGCATTAATGGGGGTTGACTTAATAGCTCCAATGCACACACGTAATGCTCTATACTGTAATCTATTAATTTTTTCCATTATTGTTTTTGCCGCTGCTCCATAAACTACACAACCGTAATCTATTGATGACCTCATACATGCCCTATATATGTCAATTAATGACCGTCTGTCTGCTCCCCAGTTACATCCGGCCACAGCTCTTAGAAGATTTACAACCTTTTTGCATTTAGTTTCCAAGTGCTTTATGTGTGATTTCCATGAATACTTACTATCAAACCATAAACCCAGGTACTTAAATTCATTGACTTTCTCCATTGGCAGCTCATATAATGTTAGTTTTTCAGCATGGTACTTCTTTGTGAACATCATGTAACAGGACTGGTAACACTTTATAATAACCATCATTAATAGATGATAAATTGATTAGTTAATTCATCTTTAGTTAATTGTCATTTAACTGTTAGCAAACAGTAATTTTACTGTTAAATTATAATTAATAATGTTTACTAATTATTAGTAGTGCTGTAAATTAAGAGTTTATTGTAACACATTATATCCCTCATATACTATATTAGGTATCGGTTAATGATTAAAAAAATGTTTGTAAACCTTTAAGAAACCATTTTTAAGTCATCTATAAACATTACATCGATAGATGGACCAGATATTCCTTACACTTTGTTGAGGGTTACTAGTTGGTTTGTAAACCGTCTATAAATAGTTTCTGGATGGTTATTATAAAGTTGCAACATAAAATAATTATATATATAAATAAATAAATACACGCATAAAGTAAGGAAATTTGTGTTTGGTAGATTATTTCTCTGTGGTAACAATGCTTTTTGGCAATGAATCTTATACCGTTGGAAAGCCTGTTTAGTTCCCTTTCAAGCCAGAAAAAAAGCCAACTCAAACAAATCCAGATTTCGGCAATTATGTTGCTAAACCTCCTGACTTTGCGCTGCCCCCAAATGGCCAAATATGGGTTACCGTTGAATTTGAAACCTGATTCGCATACTATAGCTCTTCACCTTTGTAGTGATGCCCAACCTGTCCACATCTACTGTAGAATTATGGAGAAAAAACATCTTATACAAGCCAGCTCATACAAATCCAGATTTCGACAATTCTGTTGCTAAACCTCCTGACTTTGAGCGGTCCCCAAACGGCTAAATATGTGTTCCTGTTGAATTTGAAACCTGATTCGCATACTATAGCTCTTCATGGTAATAGGGATGCCCAACATGTCCATATCTACTGTGGAATTATGGAGAAAAGCCAGAAAAAAGTCAACTCAAACAAATCCAGATTTCGACAAATCTGTTGCTAAACCTCCTGACTTTGCACTGTCCCCAAACGGCCAAATATGGGTTCCCGTTGAATGTGAAACATCATTCGCATACTACAGTTCTTCACCTTTCTAGGGATGCCCAACATGTCCACATCTACTGTAGAATTATGGAGAAAAAACATCTTATTCAAGCCAGCTTATACAAATCCCGATTTTTGACAACTTTGTTGCTGAAACTCCTGACTCTGTGCTGCCCCCAAACAGCCAAATATGGATTCCCATTGAATTTGAAACCTCATTTGCATACTACAGCTCTTCACGATTGTAGGGATGCCCAACATGTCCATATCTACTGTGGAATTATGAAGAAAAGCCAGAAAAAAGCCAACTCAAACAAATCCAGATTTCGACAATTCTGTTGCTAAACCTCCTGAATTTGCGCTGTCCCCAAACGGCCAAATATGGGTTCCCGTTGAATTTGAAACCTGATTTGCATACTACAGCTCCTCACCTTTCCAGCGATGCCCAACATATCCATATCTACTGTGGAATTATGGAGAAAAGCCATCTTATACAATTCCCGATTTTTGACAATTCTGTTACTGAAGCTCCTGACTTTGCGCTGCCCCCCAACGGCCAAATATGGATTTCTGTTGAATTTGAAACCCGATTCGCATACTACAGCTCTTCACGATTGTAGGGATGCCCAACATGTCCATATCTAAATGTGGAATTATGGAGAAAAGCCAGAAAAATGCCAACTCAAACAAATCCAGAATTCGACAATTATGTTGCTAAACCTCCTGACTTTGCGTTGTCCCCAAACGGCCAAATATGGGTTACCATTGAATTTGAAACCTGATTCGCATACTACAGCTCCTCACCTTTCTAGGGATGCCCAACACGATGTAGCTGAAATCATTCATTAAAGTGTCTCATCTGTAAATAACAACTTGGTAGCTAACATTAGCTCAGGTGCTAAGGGGTATGACTGTTGATGGTAAATGTTGATTTTGTTTAGATGTGCCAAATTGTAATTATATTAGTGATTATTGGTCAGACCATTGATATAAAGTTATACTAGTTGAGCTACCACTTGTTGCCATAGCAACTTGAAACACCCTGCGCTGTATCCGTCTCAAGCCAGAAGACACATTCTGTTTACGTTACATTATCTGGGTCACATGACAAGAGATATTACTAAAAGATTTTTTTCCCGGGGATTAATTCAAAACTTACATCTTTGAAAAACTAATGACTAAAATGAATGAATAAAAACATATTGGACTAAAAGAGAAAATTATTTTGTTAATCTAACTTTTTGTCTTAGCCAATTAATGATTAATTAACATAATGATAATCAAAGACAGGCACGGCGGCCAAAAACACAAGAAAATCAAATAAGAGAGATAATGTTTGAAGTAGAAACAATGTGTGCATTGTAGAGATGCAACAACCAAATGATGTGGGTTAATGTAAAGCACAGCAGGCGAGAGAGAGAGAGAGAGAGAGAGAGAGAGAGAGAGAGAGAGAGAGGAGACATGGCATGGCGGCCTACTGGAAAAACAACACACAAATTAAAATGACACTTACTTTTTGTAGATCTACCTGAAATTTCAAACATGAGCAGATATGGCTTCAGGTTTAGGTTGACACAAACGAGCAGCTGATGTCTTCTTACCTGATGAGGGAATTTAAGATTTACATCGTTCTTCCAAAAAGACAGGTTGAGTGTTAATCTTCGTCTGAAACTCGTTCTGTGTGATTCAACAACAAAGAAACACAATAAATGCAGTCCACCACTTACCATCAAACATAACTGCACAGATCTGATATATCAGATGTAACCTGTTATCTGTGACACAAGTTTATCTTAGTAAACAGAAAGGGAAGTTGGAGTGCTCAGTTCTGACCAGTGTGAAACAACAGAAAAAGATAATTCCCAAGAATTTAGTACACATGATGTAATTTATTTTTTGTGATTGTTTTCATAAAAAGTGACATTTTGCAAATAAACTGGAATTTAAAAAGAGTAAAACTCTGAACCTGAATGACATTGTTGGTAGTTATGATCAAGACTGAAAGTTAAAGTTAAACATATTTATCTCAGAGAAAATTAAAAATGAAATATTATAACATACTATGGCAGTTTTTTAGGTGGACATGATTGTCTTCCAATGACACCAGAGGAACTGTTTTAATATTTAATATTTTTTCATTTTTTTGGAGTTAACTCTTTCCTTGTTTTCAGGTGAACAGGTATGAAAATACAGGATTCACCATTTAACTCAAACTATCACTAACAGAACAACACTGTTACATACAGTCAATTTAACTCAAACATCACTACAGCACACATGACATCAAGCAGGTGTCCTCCTTTAAATACCTAGGAGTTTATAATGATAATGACCTGAGTTGGCGCACACATGTAACATGTCTGTGCAAGAAATCAGCATCTCCACTTTTTGCGCAGACTTAGCGTTTGGGGTCTGTAAAAGTATCACATTAATCTTCTATAGAGCAACAATAGAGTCAATTCTTCAGTATATACCAGCTGGTTTGGGAATTTGACAGTCAAATCAAAAACTCAGATTTTCAATCTGGTTAAGACGGCGGGCAAAATGATGGGAACACCTGTACCCCTCAACGCGCAGGAGCTTTTTGATCAGGCAGGCTAAGACCATTCTATCTGAGAACTCACGTGCTGTTTTCAGAGTTTGAGCTATTGAACTCAGGAAAGCGTTACAGAGTTCCTCTGTGCAAATATAACAGGAATAAGCACTCATTTGTTCTTCTCTCAGTCAAGCTCATTAATGAGCAGCGATGAACGTATGACTATAAATGCATTAATGTAAATCTGTGACTGAATGTATGTATGGATATGAATCGAGGAATGAATGCATATTTATAACTGAATGTATGGATAAACGAATGTTTGTTTTACTGTATGCATGGTTGCCTATGGAAGTAGGAATGAGTGTTTGTAAGGCATGTACGGGAGAACACAAGAATGTAGGAAGGATGACTTTTTTGCACAAGTATAGAAAATGGTAATTTGCAATTTGCATAGCTCTTTGAGTAGCCCAAATGTTTACTGTACATTTGTCTTTTAATTGTTTTAACCCTGTGTTTGTGTCTCTGTTGGAACTCTTGCAGCCATTTAGCTCAGTGCTCAAAACCAATTTCTCCTTGGGGAGACTAATAAAGACACTTTGACTTTGCTACATACAGTCCATTTAACTCAAACATCACTACAGAACGACACTGCTATTTACAGTCCATTTCCCTCAAATATCACTACAGAACACGGCTACATACAGGTGATCACTGGACGTCGGTGAGTAATCAAAATTATTTAGGAGTTACTGCACACTATATTGACTCTAGATTAAAATGTGTGACTAGATTAACACATTTTTTTAAATAAATAAATAATAAACAAATACAAATCTTAAAGTCAAGTTCATAAAGTCACTTTATTTGTATTAATTTG
The DNA here is from genome assembly GCF_031162955.1 of Sander vitreus. Taxonomy (NCBI): domain Eukaryota; kingdom Metazoa; phylum Chordata; class Actinopteri; order Perciformes; family Percidae; genus Sander; species Sander vitreus. The sequence continues at coordinate 13,992,329 of NC_135855.1, read as the reverse complement.
ATTCCCAGTCAAGATACACTGGTAAGAATTGCTTTCCATTATTAATATGTACTTAAATACAGTTCTGAAATGCAAAATAATAGAATTTTAATCCTGTGATAAAACATGCAATTAACTGTAGAAATTCAGTGATTAATCGCAATTTAAAAAAAATGAATCGTTTGACAGCCCTAATTTTTTTATATTATATATATATATATATATATATAAAAATCAATTACAGTGAGGCCAGTGTGCTGCTAGCGGACAGAAAAATGCTTTGAGGACCAAATTAAAGAGGTGCCACATTAAATTCCTGACAGGTAGAAGATCTAGGGTACTGCCGTACCATCTGGAGGTCTTGCTGTGCAAAGGGCATTGAAGAACTGGAGAACCATAGCACGCAACATCATGAGATGAAACAGGCAAAAAGGCATGCTAGGAAGGTTGTCCCATCCACACTAAACCCAGTCTGCATATGTTCTGTCTGTAACTGCAGCTATGCTTCCAGAATTGGCCTATGCAGTCATCAAAAATCTCATAAATGAAGGAGTGTTTTTTTTTTTTGTTCTCTCAATCAGCTTCATGAGGTAGTCACCAGGAATGGTTTTCGATTAACAGGTGTGCCTTGTCAGAGTTAATTTGTGGATTTTTTTGCCTTTTTAATGTGTTTGACACCATCACTTGTGTTGTGCAGAGGTAGGGTTGGTACACAGTGATAAACACTAAAAAGCCCTATTCACCTGCTGTTTAAATTATGGCAAGGAATACTCAACTAAGTAAAGAGAAACGACAATCCATCATTATTTTAACACATGGTTAGTCACTCCGGAAAATTTCAAGAACTTTGAATGTATCCTCAAGTGCAGACGTGAAATCGCTGTGATGAAACTGGCACTCATGAGAAGAAAAAAAATCAAGAGTTACTTGTGCTGCAGAGGATAAGTTCATTAGAGTTACAAGCCTCATAAACTGCAAATTAACAGCACCTCAGGTTAGAGCCCACATACATGTGGTGCTGTGTCAGATGACTTGGCCTCCACAATCACCCAACCTTAACCCAATTGAGCTGGTTTGAGATGAATTGGACTGCAGAGTGAAGGAAAAGCAGCCAACAAGTGCTCAGCACCTCTGGGAACTCCTTCAAGACTGTTGGAAAACCATTCCTGATGACTAGCTCATGAAGCTGATTGAGAGAATGCCAAGAGTGTGCAGAGCTGTCATCAAAGCAAAAGGTGGCTACTTTGAAGAATCTAAAATATAAACCATATTCTGGTTTGTTTAACACTTTTTGTTTACTATATCACTCAAAATGTGTTCCTTGAAAATATATGACCATATATGAAATAATACAAATGAATTAAAATCATTGATTGAGATGGTGTGTCTATATATGTATGTATATATATATATATATATATATATATATATATATATATATTTATTTATTTATTTTTTATTTAAGTCCTTGTAAGTTTGCCTACGACAGAAATAAACAGTTTTACTCCACAGAAGTTAAGTTAACATGGAGGTGGAGGAATAGTTTTCTCCAATGAACAAAATAAGTATTTCAGAGCCATTTCCCTTATTTTTCAAAACAATATAACCATACACTATTTTAACTCAAGATTCTCTCTTTTAACAAAACAACAAACAGCAGCAGACAGATGAAGGACTGAACCACAATGAGCAGGTAATGCTGATTGATTAATGAGCTGATTGCTGATTGAACTCAACCTGCTGTTTAAACTGGACACCAACAGTCAAACTAACCGGAACCATGAAGTCTCTCCAGAGTTTCACCGCTCAGCGGCTCAGGATTTGGTCTCAATAATCCCTTAACTCACAGAGGGAGAAGTGGAAGTTTTTGTCTGTTTTACAGCTGCTTGCCTCAGCTGCTGTCTGAGCTAAGGAGGCTGGGAGGGGCGGGGCTACAGAGGCCTAGAGAAGCAGCCATACAGAGAAAGAAGGGCAGGGCTACTGATACTGAGAGGGGGCGGGGCTACAGATACCGGAAAGGGGGGGGGGATCTCAAGTTTAAGTAAAAGGGATTGTCAAAACATCTCCTAACCTCGTTTAAAAACTGTATAAAACTAACCGCATGTGTTTAAAACATACTTTAAATACTGTTTTAAATTGCTTTTATAAATTACAAGAGTGACAAAAGTGCTTCACAGGGGCAGAAAACAGGAATCATAACAGTCTATATCCACGACGTTCCACTTCCGGGATTGCTCCGATGCCGCTGGATGTCCCTCATTTTGGCTGGACATCCATCACCTTCCTCTTCCTTTGTGTTGGCGTTGTAAACTCCGGTGGGTTTATGAAGACTATGGTTAACTGCTCCTCAGATCTCTGCAGGGTTAGGGTTCCAACAGCTGGAAATCATTGTCTTAAACCACTGAGCTATCTGACCTGACAAATCGGTCTGTTTATGACGTTTGTCTTCTTCTCACTGCAACATATAAGGTTCAAACACAAAACTTTCAGTCTACCAATCACTCTCTAATCACCCTGAGCTATCTGGTCACAGTGTCGTTTGAAGAAACTCCAAAATGCAGAGGTTTGTCATGATGAGAATAACTGTTTGGTATGTTCCCTGTAGTAACACGCCAAACCTGAGGACTGTGGGGCTGTTGAAGAAGAAAACCAAACCAAACCCCTTTAAGAATGGGATGTTGAATCATTGAAATCTTTCTGTTATCTTGTAATATAGTCTTATTTTTAAAGGCTGTAGAAAGTGAACCTCCTTTCCTGTGATGCAGCCACTAGATGTCGCTGTTCACTGAGGATAACCCACCATCATGTTCAAGCTAAATGACTGCAGGATGGTTCTCTCTTTAGGTCTTCTCACATGCAAACTCCAAACAATTTCAATGGAATCACAAGTTGACAAGAATCTTCATAGAAATCTTCTGTGAAACAAAATGAGACACTTGACAATGAGTCACGTGTTGTTTATTTTTAAAGTAGCCTACTCCCAACAGAGTTTGGAGCAAACTGGAGTTCATTTGGACATCGGGTCAGAGTTAGAGTGGGTTAGGGTCTGTCACAGCATGTTCTAAAACAAAGCGACAAAAACATCCAAAAAGGAGACAAAAATGTTGAAAAAATGACAAAAATGTAAAAAAAAAAAAAAAAATGAGTCTGCCTAAACAGGAGGTTTCTTTTTTTTTTCCTTTTCAATCAGCTCGGAAAAGAGTTGTAATGTAGCTTTAATTGGACATTTTTAGAATGGCCCGATATTACCCTAGTGACAATCTGGGGGTGGTGTACTATCACCCTGAGGTGAAATGAGTCTGGCTCAACAGGAGGTTTCGTTTTTAGAGCAGCCTGAAAAAGAGTTAACATAGCACAAAAGCACAACATAGCCATCCGCCATGGTATACCCCTGGAGGACATGGAGCCACCGGAGGACATCGCATTCCCCCCCCAACAATATGACATGGCCGAAGGCAGACGTCTACGACAAGAAATTATTGGCAGATACTTCAGTTAATCTTTGTTAGGTAGAATTTGAAAATAAAAAATGGAGTAAATAAATCAAGCCAGACTGGAATAATTGCTTTTTGTGTTCTTTTTTATTTGTTTGACAATGTTTTAACTGATTATGTTTGCTTAGTTAGGCCTTTTTCTTTTTCTTAGAACACGTGTGGGCGTAGATATGACTGGAAGAGGCTCAGGTGTCACTGGGGTGCATGGCGCAGATTGTGCCATGCTGGATGGCACAGGTTTAGGTGGCGCAGACATGGAGGCTGCACATGTGGATGCTGCAGGTGTGGATAAGACGCAAGAGGTCCCCTGCAGACCACCGACCATGCCTGCAGCAATGGTCCTTAGGCAGTCGTTGGTCTGTTGCTGGTGGCGACATAATCTGGTTACTGCCCTGGCCAATCCATTCATTGCACTAACCAGTTCCTTTACCTGCCCGTTATTCCGTCTCATTTCACGGTTCATCTGCTGCACATTACCAGATATATGTTGAAGGGCCTTTGTCTGGGCGCATTGCTCAGTCAACAGCATTTCATCAATATCATCTATCCTGCGTGCAGGAGGCTGAGACGAGGCAGGTTGCACAGGAGGCTGAGACAGACCAGAGGCCTCTACTACGAAGCGAGATTTGGCGTTAACGAGCTAACTTCAGGTTCAACCCAGGGTTTTCTGTACTACGAAGGTTTATCACTTGTGATCGGGTTCAATCGCCGTGGTAACTTATGCTGAACGCCTAACCTGGTCGGGAGCAGGTTAAGTTGGAGATCAGAGATCAACCGGTGTAAAAGCACCGCCTACTGACCAATCAATACTCGATTGATAACGGCGTCACCGTTCTTAGAAGATCAGGCGGAGCTCGGTGCGCAGAGAGAGAGAGAGCACATAAAAGTTAAAACATTTAGAGACCGACAACCCCGTTAGCATTCCCTGATGTGTATATTTATGAAATATATAGATTGTAATGGGAGGGAATTACATATCAGTTTGAATTGTGTTTTTATATTTTTTTTATTTGCTCTCACGATGGCTTCCCCCTGCCAGGGTTGCAACTGAGGTACTAGGCTAAAGCAATGACAGTTTATGGAAAGTGCACAAGTGTAATTATGGTCAGATCTTGGTCCTGACTGATGGGGAAGTGATATTAATAAGCGTTGTGATTTACGCATCTACAGCGTCGGCTATTTTTTTGCCAGCTTACCTTCCTGTTTTAGGAAGCAGCGACTGTATTGCGTTTTGCCTGCAAAACCGTGTCTGTGTTCTTCATATTTATGTAGAATTATAGGTTGCTCTTCTTATGTAAAATATGCGGCTCTGGTAGATGTTTGCTATTGGTCGTGCTGTGCAAACACCGCCTCTTTTATGTGAACGCGCCGCTGGATTGGGAAACCCTGGGTTGACTGAACTAGTTGATAACCAGCGTCGTGATACAGCTTATGCGGGACCGTGGGTGTTAGGTTAGGTGAAGCCGGGTAACTGAAAGAAATCCAGGACATGTTGATCTCGCTTCGTAGTACAGGCCTCTGGTGGTTCAAGTGGTTCCCCAAACGCTGTGAAAGGACAAGTTCCAAACATAGCATCAAATACACTTGGCACAAAAAAAGGAAAAACGGCTCCATGTCTGTTCCATTTTTGATAAGCAATTTTGCGATTATTTAACTATATAACACTCTTTAATTACTTAACCCCATCGGTTGGGTTGACATATTAATGATATAGGCTAAACATATACCCATGCCAACACCAGTATCATAACAAACCACACACACCTTCATTCTCTACAGAGATCTCAGCAGTATCTATGCCGTCCACACCTTCTACCTGTTCGGCAACAAGTGTTTTCTGCACCACCTCTTCAGTAGTAGTTAGTGTGTCTATTTCTGGTGGACCTGAACCGGTTCTTCTCGATTGTGCCTGGTTGTACGCAACCTTCTCTTTTGTTCTGCGCTTTATGTCTTTCCACCGTTTTTTTTTTACCTCCTCCACTTCTCTCCGTGTAGATGATGACGAGTTGATTTTATTTGTTATGGCAATCCAAATTGAATTTTTTTCCGAGTGTGTGGATGTTCTGCCCTGTAATATGTTCATGTTTGCTGTTACTTCATGCACTAAGATGTTAATTTCTTCTTCACTAAATTTAAGCTTGCGCTTTCTTTTTCCCAGAGGAAGATCCATGATAGATACATACGGGCTCATTCTTTGCTCTTTTAGAGGCGCGCTAATGGAGGGCGGAGTATGCGCTGATTGCCTGATGGGTGTCAGGTTTGATAAATACTACATAAAATGTGGAAGTATAGCGTTCGCTATTACCGAACTCGCATAAACAGACGCAGCTCAAACTGCGCTAGTGTTAGTAAATTAGGCCCTCTGTGTCCCGTTTGTTAAAAAATCCAGAATCCAACCAACAAGATTAGGACAAAAATCAAATTGCTCAACAAGACGGTTGGCTAAAATATACAGTTGAATTGTATTAAAAGCAGATGAAAAATCAATAAAAGGAATTTGTGCATGGGACCCACTTCCCTCAAGATGTTTGAGGAGCAAATGAAGCAGAGTGAGAGTTGAGTCTTCTACACCCCTGCGTGGCCCGTAAGCAAATTGCATGGGATCCAATGCATGTTCAGTTATCCTTAAAATATGTGGCCTTATCAATTTTATCTTTATCAAGTTTTTCATTAAAATTGAAGTGAGAGCAACAGGTCTAAAATCATTGAGAGTTTCAGAACTACTACATTTTGGAACTGGGACCACTACCGCATCCTTCCAGATTTTTGGTACATGTTGCGTCTGCAGGGATTTATTAAAAATATATTGGAATATGTGATTCAGCTCTCTTGTACATGTTTTGATCACACACTCACAGATGTTATCAGGTCCTTGGCTTTTATTAATCTTTGTCCTACTAAAGACATTTTCAATTGTTGATTACCCTTGAGTTTGTGTTGGAGTTCTTGGACCTCCTGGCTGAAATCAGACTTGTCGAAACGTGTATAAAAAAAAAGTTGAAAGCATTGGCAAGCTCCGCATCAGATCCAAAACCCTCTGGAAAGACATGGCTACTGTTAATGTGCTTCTGGGTACCTGCTATCATTTTCATACAGGACCAGGCAGAGCCAAGGTTGTTTTCAGCCAGACTTTTTTCAAGTTTAGACTTATATATTTGTTTTGCTTTATATATCTCACCTTTAAGCTCTTTGGTGGCTACATGTATATCTGAGGCAGTTCCCTGCTTATGAGCATGCCTTTTTTTTTGTATACTATCTTTTATAGACCTATTCACCCATGGTTTAGTTTAGTTTACCCAAGGGTAGTTTCTGCACTACCTCAGAAATCACAGTGCAAGCGGTGGTGGCATTTGCCCTCGGGTGTATGTATATGACTGTTAAGAAAATTTGTGGAAACTCCCGTGGTAAATAAAATGGTCGTAGTGACACAGACAGGAGTTCGATATCGGGCAGGCATATTTTTTCTCTAACAGTCAGAGAGGTACAATACTGTCTATTAAAGTACACACATACCCCGCCACCCAGTGTCTTTCCCGTTGCACTGGCCTCCCGAGCCATCCGAACAGGTAATCCAAAGCCGTCAATCCACAGTTCTCGGTCTTGATCCCGGTTGGACAACCAGGTCTCCGTGAAAGGCCATGGCGCAGCATTCCCTGAAATCCTTCTGTAGCTGGACATTTCCCTGGAGTTCATCCACCTTGTTCCTAAGGGATTGCACATTCCCCATTATCATCGTGGGCAGGGGGATCCGTCTCATTCCCTGCTTTCTCAGGCGTAGTCTGACGCCTCCGCGTTTTCCCTGCTTCCTCTTTTTTTCTCTGCCATGTCGAGGATCCGGGCCTGTGATCCTTTCGTATACAGTCTGGTAAGTTTAAGATTACATCTGATATACTAGGCAGGTTCCCAGAGCTAAGATGAAGCAATTGGTCTCTGCTGTACTTGACCTGGCGTGACAAAATTCAAACTGTAAATATATTATAGTTATGCCGAAAGTGTAGCTAGCTAGCCTCGATCTTTAGCTACCCATAGGATTGAATGGACACTAGCAGCTAACGAAACCCCTCCTATTCACAAAAATGCATTAAATTGAAATCAGACACAAGCGTTAGCTTTGTAAGACCTTAAGGTAGCTGTTATATAAGTGGTGTGACGAAATTCAAACTGTAAATATACTACAGTTATGCTGGCAGCCGGCCAGCTCCGCGGAGCCCCGGTTGTCCAGTAACCCAGAAACGGTGACTTTTTCCTGGGTATGGAGTGCAGCGGGGCTGCCGCTGTCTCATCACTGTGTGGACCTCCTGAAATCCGACACATCTTACCAAATTTTCAATTAGCCATCAATTTTCGTAAAACGGCCCATATTTGAGCTTTATATAGTTGATTTCTCGCATAAAAAAAGTCTCAAAAGTGAATTTATTAACGAAACATTGCAGTGTCTGAAATATGAGACCTGCTGTCTCGTCTCCAATGTGTTTGTATGTGGTTCACTCAAAGCAATCAGCGCGCAGCTCATCTAAATATTAATGAGCATACCATATTTGGAAAAAAAGCTCTTATTCACAGGGTAGTTAAGGGCCTAATAAAATAGCATTCGGGCAATTTTCAGCCCAACTAATGTTACATACCCTATTAGGAGACATTAAGGAACAGTGTGAAATACCCTATATAATCATTCTATCACCCCTTTAAAATATAGCTTTAAATAGCATCCTGAGAAAGAGTTCAAATATAGCTGTAATTGTTTTTTTAAAGCCTTCATTTTAGAATCCTAAATCAGAATGCTCTGATATTACCCAAGTGACAGTCTGGGGTGGTGTACGATCACTCTGAAGTGAAATGAGTCTGGCTAAACAGGATGTTTCGTTTTAAGAGCAGCCTGAACAAGAGTTAAATATAGCTTTAATTAGCAGCCTGAAAAGGGGTTAAAGTATAGCTTTAATTGGACATTTTAAAAGCGTTTCATTTTAAAATCCTACATCATAATACTCTGATATCACCCACGTGACAGTCTGGGTTGGTGTACTATCACTCTAAAGTGACATGAGTCAGGCTAAACGGGAGGTTTTGTTTTTACAGCAGCCTGAAATAGAGTTAAAATATAGTTTTTATTAGCAGCCTGAAATAGAGTTAAAATATAGCTTTAATGAGCAGCCTGAAAAAGGGTTAAAATATGGCTTTGATTGGACATTTTTAAAGCCTTAATGGTGTGATCTGGGGTGGGAGTGTTTCGAATAACGCCGTTTAAAAGAATGGCGTTAGGTAACAACGTTATTTTTTCAGTAACGGGGTAATCTAACTAATTACTTTTCCCGTCGTTACAACGCCGTTAACGTTACTGGATGTTAAATGCGGTGCGTTACTATGCATTGATTGAATAAACTGTGTAATCCAAACACACCCCTGGCTCACAGCTAGTGAGGAGGTGGGTTAATAATGAGGTAAGCGATTATGATTGGCTAAGGCAGAGTCATGTTTCATGGTAGCCAATCAGAGCCAGTGTTTTTACACACATGACAGCAGCAACAGCTAAACAGAGATTCGATGAAGCAGCAGAGATGATATAAGCACTACTTCAAATTCATTGTGGTCAAAGGCAAGAACGTGCATGTAATGTATACATTATGTCCAGGAGCGAAGACTTTGTCGACATCTGTTGTAAGCAACTCTAATTTAATGAAGCATCTCACAACGACACATGCATCTACAAAGCTAGTGGCCAAAAACACCGATACCTCCACCACAGATGATAGCTTGCCATCCACTAGCAAAGAAGGACTCGGAGCAAAGTCCTCCAAGCAGCAAAAGCTTTCTGCCTCACAACAAAAAAACTGCTCAAAAAAATCCAAATTCTTTCACACTTTTTTTTTTTTAACAGTAACACAAAAAGTTACTTTCCCTGGTAACGAGTTATTTTTATTATAGAGTAATTCAGTTACTAACTCAGTTACTTTTTGGAACAAGTGGTGAGTAACTATAACTAATTACTTTTTTAAAGTAACGTTCCCAACACTGGGGGTGGTGTACTATCACTCTGAAGTGAAATGAGTCTGGCTAAACAGGAGGTTTCGTTTTAAGAGCAGCCTGAACAAGAATTAAAATATAGCTCTGATTGGACATTTTCAAAGCCTATCATTTTGAAATCCTATATCAGAATACTCTGCGATTACTCGTGTCACAGTCTGGGGTGGTGTACTATCACTCTGAAGTGAAAGGAGTCTAGCTAAACAGGAGGTTTCGTTTCTAGTTCAGCCTGAACAAGAGTTAAATATAGCTTTAATAAGCAGCATGAAAAAGGGTTAAAATATAGCTTTGATTGGATATTTTTAAAGCCTTAATTTTAGAATCCTACATCAGAATGCTCTGATATTACCCGAGTGACAGTCTGTGGTGGTGTACTATCACTCTGAAGTGAAATGAGTCTGGCTAAACAGGAGGTTTGGTTTCTAGTGCAGCTCCCCTTTTATTTAACTACAACTCCTCACCTTCCCATTGATGCCCAGCATGTCCATATCTACCCTGGAATTATTGAGAAAAGGAAAGAAAAGAAATCAAGATTTTGACAATTCTATTGCTAAAGTGCCTGACTTTTCACTGCCCCCAAATGGGCAAATATGGCTCCTCGTTGAATTTGAAAGCTGATTCACATACTACAGCTCCTCCCGGTCCCACTGATGCCCAGCATGTCCATATCTACCGTGGAATTATGGAGAAAACCCAGCTCCAAAGAGAAAACCCAGCTCCAAAATCCAGATTTTGACAATTCTATTGCTAAAATGCCTGATTTTGCACTGCCCCCAAATGGCCAAATATGGCTCCCCATTGAATTTGAAAGCTGATTCACATAGTACAGCTCCTCCCGGTCCCACTGATGCCCAGCATGTCCATATCTACCGTGGAATTATGGAGAAAACCCAGCTCCAAAGAGAAAAGCCAGCTCTAAAATCAAGATTTTGACAATTCTATTGCTAAAGTGTCTGACTTTGCACTGCCCCCAAATGGCCAAATATGGCTCCCCGTTGAATTGGAAAGCTGATTCACATACTAGGCAAGGCAATTTTATTTACATAGCACATTTCAGCAGCAGTGCAATTCAAAGTACTTTACATAAAACAATTTAAAACACAGAAATTAAAAAATAATTAAAACAAAATTAAAAAAAATGAATACAAAATTAAAAACAGATAGAATACAGGAATAAAATTCACTTCCCCTTCCCATTGGTGCCCAGCATGTCCATATCTACCCTGGAGTTATGGGGAAAACCCAGCTCCAACCAAATCAAGATTTTGACAATTCTATTGCTAAAGTGCCTGACTTTGCACTGCCTCCAAATGGCCAAATATGGCTCGCCCTTGAATTTGAAAGTTGAATATTACCCGCTTGACAGTCTAGGGTGGTGTTCTATCACTCTGAAGTGAAATGAGTCTGGCTAAACAGGTTTCATTTTTAGAGCAGCCTGAAAAAGAGTTAAAATGTAGTTTATTTGGACAATTTCAAAGCATTTATTTTTAAAATCAGAATGCTCTGATGTTAAACTAAACAGGAGGTTTCATTTTTAGAGCAGCCTGAAAAAGAGTTAAAATATAACTTTAATTAGCAGCCTGAAAAAGAGTTAAAATATAGCTTTAATTGGACATTTTCAAAGCCTTTAGTTTTAAAATCCTACATCAGAATGCTCTGATATTACCCGAGTGACAGCCTAGGGTGGTGTACTATCACTCTGAAGTGAAATGAGTCTTGCTAAACAGGAGATTTCGCAAGATAAATGCTAGAATAATGTTACATATCACAGATTGTTTTACAGAAATGTCCTACTTTCAGTGGATTTTTCATTTACTTTTTACTTTGATCGTAGAAATGCAATATGAAGCAAAAAAAATAATCGCAAATCGAATCGTAATCGCAATATCTGGCAGGAAAATTGCAATTTGATTTTTTTCCCCCAAATCGTTGAGCCCTAGTTGAGGTCAACTGACATATACGACTGGTGGCGTCAGATATTTTTTTTCTGTTTACCTGCTTGTTTAGACAATAGCTCTTGAGTGAGATATCAGGAGGGAACAACAACAGGTTTAGATTGTCAATTTGCTTTACATGCTCAGATGACTTGCCAAGCAGAGAGGGCTGCAACACACTTACCTCTTTGTATTCCCCATTGCGGTTTGCTTTAACACTAGAACGGGCATGACGGTCATTTTGAAATTTATGTGTAATAACTTTGCTGAATTAAAAAATGAAGGCAGTGAAGGTCAGGGGCCTCGACGGACCAGACCCGGGCAGCAGAGGCTGGCTCTGGGGACGTGGAATGTCACCTCTCTGTGGGGGAAGGAGCCGGAACTTGTGCGGGAGGTGGAGCGCTACCGGTTAGATCTGGTGGGGCTTACCTCTACGCACAGTCTTGGTTCTGGAACCATACTCCTGGATAGGGGTTGGACTCTTTTCTTCTCCGGAGTTGCCCAGGGTGTGAGGCGCCGGGCGGGTGTGGGGATACTCACAAGCCCCCGGCTGAGCGCCGCTACGTTGGAGTTTAACCCGGTGGACGAGAGGGTCGCCTGCGGGTTGTGGGGGGGAAAACTCTGACTGTTGTTTGTGCATATGCACCAAACAAGAGTTCAGAGTATTCGGCCTTCTTGGAGACCTTGAGTGGAGTCCTGCATGGGGCTCCAGTCGGGGACTCCATAGTTCTGCTGGGGGACTTCAACGCGCACGTGGGTAATGATGGAGACACATGGAGAGGCGTGATTGGGAGGAACGGCCTCCCTGATCTAAACCAGAGTGGTTGTTTGTTGTTGGACTTCTGTGCTAGTCATGGATTGTCTATAACGAACACCATGTTCGAACATAGGGATGCTCATAAGTGTACTTGGTACCCAGAGCACCCTAGGCCAAAGGTCAATGATCGATTTTATAATCGTTTCATCTGATCTGAGGCCATATGTTTTGGACACTCGGGTGAAGAGAGGGGCGGAGCTGTCAACTGATCACCATCTGGTGGTGAGTTGGGTCAGGACTCTGGACAGACCTGGTAAGCCCAAACGGGTAGTGCGGGTAAATTGGGAACGTCTGGAAGAGGCCCCTGTCCGACAGACTTTCAAATCACACCTCCGGTGGAGCTTTTCGTGCATCCCTGTGGAGGCTGGGGGCATTGAACCCGAGTGGACAATGTTCAAAGTTTCCATTGCTGAAAGCTGCGGTGAGGAGCTGTGGTCTTAGGGTCTTAGGTGCCTCAAGGGGCGGTAACCCACGAACACCGTGGTGGACACCGGTGGTCAGGGAAGCCGTCCGACTGAAGAAGGAGTCTTTCCGGGATATGTTATCCCAGACAACTCCGGAGGCAGTTGCAAGGTACCGAAGGGCCCGAAAGGGCTGCAGCCTCTGCCGTGAAAGAGGCAAAGCAGCGTGTGTGGGAGAAGTTCGGAGAAGACATGGAGAAGGACTTTCGGTCGGCACCAAGGTACTTCTGGAAAACCGTTCGCCACCTCAGGAGGGGGAAGCGGGGAACCATCCAAGCTGTGTACAGTAAGGATGGGGACGCTGTTGACCTCAACTGAGGAGGTAATAGGGCGGTGGAAGGAGCACTTTGAGGAACTCCTAAATCCGACTAATCGCCCTCTATGGTAGAGGCAGAGCTGGAGGATGAGGGGGGATTGGCATCAATTTCCCTGGTGGAGGTTGCTGAGGTGGTTAAACAACTCCACAGTGGCAAAGCCCCAGGAATTGATGAGATCCGTCCAGAAATGCTTAAAGCTCTGGGTGTGGAGGGGTTGTCTTGGTTGACACGCCTCTTCAACATTGCGTGGAAGTCTGGGGACGGTGCCTAAGGAGTGGCAGACCGGGGGTGGTGGTTCCCCTTTTTTAAAAAGGGGGGGACCAGAGTGTGTGTGCCAATTACAGGGGTATCACACTTCTCAGCCTCCCGGTAAAGTCTACTCCAAGGTGCTGGAAAGGAGGGTTCGGTCGATAGTCGAATCTCAGGTTGAAGAGGAACAATGCGGATTCCGTCCTGGTCGTGGAACAACGGACCAGATCTTTACTCTCGCAAGGATCCTGGAGGGAGCCTGGGAGTATGCCCAACCAGTCTACATGTGTTTTGTGGATCTGGAGAAGGCGTATGACCGGGTGCCCCGGGAGATACTGTGGGAGGTGCTGCGGGAGTACAGGGTGAGGGGTCCCTTCTCAGGGCCATCCAATCTCTGTACGACCAAAGCGAGAGCTGTGTCCGGGTTCTCGGCAGTAAGTCGGACTCGTTTCAGGTGAGAGTTGGCCTCCGCCAGGGCTGCGCTTGTCACCAATCCTGTTTGTAGTATTTATGGACAGGATATCGAGGCGTAGTCGGGGTGGAGAGGGGTTGCAGTTCGGTGGGCTGGGGATCTCATCGCTGCTTTTTGCAGATGATGTGGTCCTGATGGCATCATCGGCCTGTGACCTTCAGCACTCACTGGATCGGTTCGCAGCCGAGTGTGAAGCGGCTGGGATGAGGATCAGCACCTCTAAATCGGGAGGCCATGGTTCTCAGCAGGAAACCGATGGAGTGCCTTCTCCAGGTAGGGAATGAGTCCTTACCCCAAGTGAAGGAGTTCAAGTACCTTGGGGGTCTTGTTCGCGAGTGAGGGGACAATGGAGCGGGAGATTGGTCGGAGAATCGGCACAGCAGGTGCGGTATTACATTCAATTTATCGCACCGTTGTGACGAAAAGAGAGCTGAGCCAGAAGGCAAAGCTCTCAATCTATCGGTCAGTTTTTGTTCCTACCCTCACCTATGGTCATGAAGGCTGGGTCATGACCGAAAGAACAAGATCCAGGGTACAAGCGGCCAAAATGGGTTTCCTCAGGAGGGTAGCTGGCGTCTCCCTTAGAGATAGGGTGAGAAGCTCAGTTATCCGTGAGGAGCTCGGAGTAGAGCCGCTGCTCCTCTGCGTCGAAAGGAGCCAGTTGAGGTGGTTCGGGCATCTGGTAAGGATGCCCCTGGGCGCCTCCCTAGGGAGGTGTTCCAGGCACGTCCAGCTGGGAGGAGGCCTCGGGGGAGACCCAGGACTAGGTGGAGGGATTATATCTCTAACCTCTAACCTACTTCTACTGTTTCAGTTTCGGGAACAACAAAGTAAGCAGTGGTCACTTACTCCAACAGGATCTTTCTCTATGTTGGATGCCTTTTTTGGGCCTGGCCTCCGAGGAGTCTTCCCTTTGCTGTAAGTGATAAAGAAATACAGAATCAATGTCAAACACACACAAAAATGTATGCTACATGAATAAGACACATGACTAATTAATAATCCAGATAATTCACCTCAGTAATTTACACTATGTGGACACCTGAACCTTACCTAGCTCACAATTTGAGGTACAGTCCATCCCCAAACTCTTTCAAACCAAAAGTGTCCCCATACTTTTGGCCATATAGTATCATATTATGTGGTATACTCTGTCGCTTAACCTTAAGTTATTATCTGTTACGCTAACTAACGTTATTTAAGGTGTATATCAGGTGTCACTTGCTAAGGACAATTCACAGGTGACGGGTCAACAAAAATATGAACCTCACATTATGACATTTGCCCCTTTAACATGAAGCTAACCAAAGTTGGATTACATTTTTATAGAAATAGAACACACATTGGTGACAGATTAGATGTACTGTCAGTTGAAAAGTGAATGCTGAGCTCACACACCGACCAGTTGCCAACAGTCAAGCAGCGTTAGCTGACCAGACAGCAGCGAGCTATGCTAACAACACGAAGCTAACACTCTTTTTTGCAATAACGTTACAACTGCAAGCAGGTTACGTTATTTTCTTGGATAATTTTTCCAACACAATGCATAGTTGTAGATTGTTAGTCGTTTATCGAGCTTAATATAAAAGATGATAATACTCACTTTGGTCTCTGCATTGTTTGTGTTGTTAATCTCCTCTCCACTGAACACAGAACTTCACGATTTGAAAAAGTCCCTCTGTGAAACAACAACAACAACAACAACAACAACAACAACTTCTTCTTCTTCTTCTTCTTCTTCTTCTTCTTCTTCTTCTTCTTCTTTATGGTTTATTGGCGGTTGGCAAACCAACGTAAAGGTGCATTACTGCCACAAACTAGATTGGAGTGTGAAATAAATAAATGCAGAAAAAAGAAATTAATTAATTAATAAAAATAAATAAATAAATAAATAAATAAATAAATAAATAAAATAATACCTAAATCCTCTTTAATAAATCAATTTCTCTTAGAAACTTAATAATATAGTGATATACCTTGCCGGCTGTTTTCCCCAAAAGCCCAGACAGTGAAAAGGTGTGGTGGTCTGCCTTACGAAGTGTCTGAAAAAGGTGTTCTCTCTGGGTGTTGTATTCAACAGTTTCTAGCTGGTGACAGTATTCACATTTTCCAGTAGAATGTTTTCCTATTTTATGTAATGAAGCCCACCTTCCTCCCATCACCAACACTTCTTTGTATATAGTAAAGATGCCTTCCTGTTTCACTAATGTTCCAATACTCCTGCCATGTTGTTTGTGCATATGTCCTGATGAATGATTTAACTTCTCACTGGGACCTGTTGGTCTACATATGCAATCTTAAGTGCTTGTTTGGCCAGAATATCCACCTTCTCATTTCCCTCCACACCAGCATGTGCAGGAACCAAAATTAAACTTATAACCATACCCTTAATTTGCATTATGTACAATATAATAAATATTTCATTGATGATATCTGTTCTAGATGATGATCTGCCTGTTCTAATGCTAGAAAGTGCTGAAAAACTGTCAGATGCAATAACAGTTTTGGGTAATTCCTTCTCCTCTATCCACTGTAATGCCAGTAACACTGCCATTAACTCTGTAGTGTATACTGATAAATGGTCTGATAACCTGTTCTTTATTGATGTTTCACTCACCGGGATATACACTGCTGCACCTACACACCCTTTGTCGGGATCTTTAGAGCCATCTGTGAAAATGAAAACCGAGTCTGAAAAATTCTTTTTGACATAATTCTGGACTGTGCGCCATAATAGAAGAAGTTCTGACTTATTCGTCAGTTCCTGATGTATGCTAAGATCTACACTTGGCAAGGGGAATAACCATGGAGGAATGGAGGAGATTGAAACAGTATGACTATATTGTAGTCGACCTAATCCAATGCTTGCTGCTGTAGCATCTGTAGAATATATTGTGAGAATAAAGTGAGAGGCTTTAGAGCTCATGAGCTGACCTTGTCGTCTGTGCTTCTCTGGGTTATCAGAGGCCATCTGGTCTTTTAAAGTGATAAGATATTATAAAGGGAGTGCGGGATATTGGCACTACCCAGGGAAATGATTAGAAACTGAGAAAGGCCTATTCTGATCAGGGGAAGCTAAGACAAAAATGGAGCTGTGTCTAAGATGTGTTTCGCAATAAGTAAGACTCAGGCATGAAATGACCTTGTTGTGCCTCTTTTTTGCTCTGCAGAAGATAAGAACATGTACATATCTCAGGCACAATACACACTGTAAAACATTGATGAAACAGAGTATACAGTTTGAGATACCTGTCTAGTTAACAATAACAGAACTGTCTTCTTGCGCGTCATCCTTTAACAATTTCCATGAGAAAGCCGGACCTGGACTACATCCAGCTGATAAGTGAAGATATCACCATGAAGAAGGCAGAGCCTAAGATGTATAAGAGTATGCGGCTTTTAGTTAGCGATCATCAGATGCTGGACGTGACTATGTCTGTTTGCTAGGAAGAGAAATAGGCTATCTTGAAGGAGTCTGATCCTTGTGCACAATTAATTATTCTGCAATATCATTCACTAAAGCTTTGATATAACTTATCTATAAGCGAATCCTGTGTCTTGATTTGATTCTGGTCTACCATTTTAAAGAACACTTAGGCTACATGGTGTAGTGACCACAAATTGGAGTTGAATAGTATCTGGCCTTTTGGGCCAGACCAGAATTGGTCAACAGTCACACTTTTTCCTACACATCACCAATCCATCCAAAGCTAATGAAATCTGACCCGTGTTCCCAGCAGTCTGTTAAAATGCCCTTTGCAGGATATGAGTCACAATGCCCCTGGAGATTAACCCAGTATGCCAGCATTAACTTGACCCGTCGTATTCTCAAAGGCATCTCTCCCATTTCCACCTGCACACTGCAAACTGGAGATGTTTTTAAAGACCCACTACAGATCCTCAGAGCCTGAGCTTGCAAGACATCCAGCTTCTTGAGATGAGATTCTGCTTCTGACATGAAAGCTATACAACCATAATCTAAAACAGGTCTCATGAGTGCCCAATATATATTTTGTAAAGATGATCTACTTGCTCCCCACTCCTGTCCTGCCAAACAACGTAGAGTACATTAATAACCTTTTTACATTTATTCTGAATCTTTCCAATATGCATATTCCATGTGAGCTTTTCATCAAACCATACACCCAGAAATCGAATTGCTTTTACTTGTTCAAGAGGTTGATCATACAGTTTTAACGTCATGGGTGCAATTTTATGCCGTCTTGAAAAACAGATCACCTGAGTTTTTGCCACAGACAGTTTGAATCCCCATCTATTTGTCCATCCCTCCACCTGAGCCATTGCAGCCTGTATCTTTCTACAAATGCCACATTGCGGCCTCTTATCCACAAAGTCCCGTCATCCGCATACAAAGACCTTCCCACACCTTGATCAACATTACAAAATATATCGTTTATCATAATGTTGAAAAGCAATAAACTACAAACGCTTCATTGCGGTGTACCATTCTCCACCAACACTGGAGTATTCTGCACCTACTTTAAAGTGCCCATATTATGAAAAAAACACCTTTTCTGGGATTTGGGGTGTTCTTTTTTGTCTCTGGTGCTTCCACATGCATGCAAACTTTGAAAAAAATTCATCCATGCTGTTTTGAGTGAGATACGGTTTCTGAATGTGTCCTGCCTTCAGTCTCTGGGACTGGGAAACGAGCTGGCTAACCGCAACCGTTAGCTTGTAGCGTTAGTGTTAGCATGCTAACGCTAATGCTAACGCTAGCATGCTACCTCGTTCTCAATAGCAAAGCACTGCTACAACACATACAAGTTCACCATAATCTACAAAAGAACTACTTACATGTGCGCCCTCATTTAGAAGGGCCCAGCTAATCCTGCCTTGTAACTGACCGAAGTTGTAGAAACAGCCTCTTTTACTGTCTATGGAGTTAGCTAGCTGACATGAAAAGAGGATCTGCAGCAGTGAGAGAGAGCGGTGCAGTACAACAAAAATATAGTGATTTTTGAAAATTAAACCATGTAAACCTATTCTGGTACAACCTTAAAATACAATTATGAACCTGAAAATGAGCATAATATGGGCGCTTCAACTTGTATGTTTCTCTCAAGTAAAAAATCCAAAACCCAATTATATGCTCTACCACCAATTCCCAAAGATTTCAACTTAATAAGTAGTCCTTCTTTCCAGAGCATATCATATGCCTTTTCCACATCAAAGAATACAGCCATCACTACTTCCTTATTGGTCTGTGCTTTCCTATTTTCTGATTCCAAGCACAACACTGAATCCATTGTATTTTGACCTGTACGGAACCCACTTTGAGCTTTACTTTCTAGGAAATATGTTAACCTGTCTTTCCATGATTTTACATAAATATGATGTTAAGGCAATAGGTCTATAACTAGATGGATCTGAGGGGTCTTTCCCTGGTTTTAGAATAGGCACTATTATCGCTTGTTTCCACACTGATGGAAGTTGACCGATATCCCAAACACTGTTAAAAGGTTTTAACACTTTGGCTAGTGAGTTCTCTGTCATATATGTTCCAACATTTTATAGCACACACCGTCTTTTCCAGGAGTGGTTTGACGAGCACCAAAAACTGCTCTTCTCAACTCAAACATACTAAAAGGCAAATCTAATGGATCTTCTGACTCTTCTGCTTTATCCACTATTCTTCTTCTCCATTAGGGTTCTGTTTCTACACTGCCTGGCCTCCACTGAAAGATTATCTGAACTATGCACTGTCCTAAATGTTTGAGCAAGAAGCTCAGCCTTCTCTAAATTGTTGACAGCCATTTTGTCCCCACTAATCAACACTGAAATTTCATAATTCCCACGGATCCCACCCATTCTCCTAATCATTCCCCAGACATCTGACAACTGTACTTCTCTTCCAATACTATTGCAGTACTGCCTCCAATATGTGCGTTTTTGAGTCCTAATTTTTCTCCTTACTATAATCAGGGCCCTTTTATATTGAACCAAAGCTTCCAGAGAATGGAGTTTCTTGAGTTGCTTAAATGCTTTATTTCTGCTTTTTATGGCTTTACTACATTCACTATTCCACCAGGGTACATTCTTGTTCCGTCTAGCTCCTGCACTTTCTGGAATGTTTAGCTGATTGTAGTATTACCTCAACTATACCATCATTACATTTGTTTACATCCACCTGATTTTCCACTTGAAGTATTTTAAAACGGTTTGTACTTTTGTCTTTTCCAGTACCAAGTTCAGTCCTCACAGGATAGTGATCGCTACCCACTGTCGTATGCCTTACCACATTCCACGTACATGTACCTGCTATTGCATTGGATACAAAATTCAGATCAAGTGCTGTTTCGGTATTTTGTGTGCTATTATAGCATGTACCTTCCCCAGTATTAATACAGACTAAATTGTGCTCATCTACAAATTCTTCAATAACTGCACTATTTGCATCTGGGGTGTTATTTTGTGTCTCTGGTGCGTCCACACGCATACAAACTTTGAAAAAAAGACATCCATGCTGTTTTGAGTGAGATACGGGTTTCTAAATGTGTCCTGCCTTCAGTCTCCAGGTGAGCTGTTCAAAATCTGCACGGCTTTCTATGTAACTAGCCGAGACGAGGAGCCTAGGGGGCTAACAGTTTTCGCTAGCATGCAAAATACAATTATGAACCTGAAAAATTAGCATAATATGGCCACTTTAAACTCATCGCTTCGTCTTTCTGCTACATTTGTTCTACACACGCAATCATTATCACTATCATCCGATTTAGCAGTTCTACTCTTTTTGTGTTTATTTTTTCTAACTACATCCCAATCTCCAGTTCCAAAACTCCCGCCACCACCTTCGTCCATCTCTAACCCGCTTCCTACTCCATCACGTCCCTCTGCCATCTCAGGTCCAGTCACAGTCCAGTCAGCCAACCAACCAAGAGCTCTCGCTCCCCTCTGTGAAACGTTTTTCTGCGTGGCTAATATTTCAATCAATCACAGTGCAGAGCGGCGGTCAGCAGCGGAAGTCCTATCCCCAGCACCTAGTCCTGTGGAAAATTTGCGTTTCCTATAATGGCGAAGGCATGACCAATGAGCAGAGATGTATAGTAACGAAGTAGAACTACTTCACTACTGTACTCTAAGTACTAAAAGGCTGTATCTGTACTCTACTGGAGTATTATTTTTTTACTACTTCCACTTTTCTATGAGTTTAATACTTTTACTCTGATACATTTTTTATGTGCTGCATCGTTACTCGTTACTGTTGTGAATTCCTCATGCTACGGAGACTGTGTAGGTTACAGTGTGTGTAGTTACGGCTACGTTAGTTACGTACGCTAAGTTATGTAAGAAATCTCAGAGAGACGATGTAAATTTGTACTCTTTCTATTTAGCTAATGTTGCAGCAGATTAAGCTATTCCTGAGTTGTTTCAGTCTGCAATGGGTACTGAATGTTAACCATTTTACCCTGTGATGTGAAGCTGCTAGTTTATCTGTATTTAACTTTCCACTACATCACACGTTACTAGCTAGTGTGTGATACGTTTTTCGGGGCTTTAGTCGTTACTGTGCTGGAGAGAATGTTCATTTTTCTTGCACAGTGTGATAATTGTACATTTTACTTCAGTATTTGTTAATAAGTGATTAATAACCCACTGTTATATCAGATAATAGAAGTTATAACAGCTGTGACATTAATATACCTTTTTTGGGTTTATTTCAGAAACTTCCTTCATATATCCAGCAATGTACAGCTTGTGACTGCCTGTAATGCACCATCTTACTACCAAGTAAAAAGTTGAACTCCAACAATATGATATTCAAACTTTTGACTGCTTTCTTTAATAACTACGTAACACAATACTTGTACTTTTACTTTCAGTACTTGAGTAGTACATTTCAAAATAAACTACTTGCAATACTTAAGTACAAAAAATGTTGAATACTTTAGTACTTCCACTTAAGTGTGGTGCTTAAAGAGCACTTCAACTTCTACTCAAGTCACTTTTCTGATAGAGCACTTGTACTTTTATGTAAAGTTTTTAGTAAAATGTTTAAGTATGGGTCTCTAGTACTTTATACATGTCTGCTAATGAGTATAATAATAATAAGTATTATTATAACCTATTTGGACCATGTATATATATATATATATAATATAATATAATAATTATTATATAACCTCTTTGACAGCCCTGTGTTTGCCTGATATTTGTTATATATAGGATATATAATGTAGAGCATGTTTTGGAAAGGTTTAAACTGAATATTTATTATTTTTGTGATTTACAGTAGTAGTCCTCATAATTGTGTCTGAACAAAAAACAGAAAATTTAATTTGCATGTAGAAATTAATTTCTGACTTTTGACAAAATAACTCAATGTCCACTAATTTAGCCTAGTACTAAAACCCACTACTTGTAATGCTAGGAAGCTACTCAAATATTATTATTTAATTGTATCCATACAGACATATTATTTAGGAAAATTGGCGTTACATAGTATGACAGTGATATTTTATTTTGAAAACACAAAATGGACAGAATTGTTTACGTATTAATTATTGTTTTTTTTAAGCTAATTCTATATAGAAACAAACCCCACCATTGGTCACTTGGTTAATAATAAATATTCATTTATACACCAACTTTGTTGCTAAATTGCAAAATAAAAGGCATTGAAGACCTGAAAATTAAAAAAAAGTATGAGATAATCGATTTTATATCACCTGATTATACAATATATCTTTACCTCTATTTTTCTCTTGTCTCATATATTAATCTATAAACAGTTCCCTGCATGTTCAGCAAGTGTTCCTTTTCTTCTAATACTCTACATGTGCATGTATATGTTATGATATTTATGTTTATGATTGTTTCATTGAAGTTTTTTTGATACTATCTCTGACAAGACAAAAATTAAATCACTTAAATCTTTTCCCAGTGAACGCTTAAATCTTAAAAAAAACTGTAAACTTTTTTAACTGGACATACTGAATAAGATACACAATTCGCTCCTATTTAGAATAAGAATGACATGCAGGCAGGTTTGGTTAAGTTTATTTGAAAAATCATAATAAATAACAATGTGCATAAATACTTTCAGTTTTGTATCAAAAGAACAATGTGACATGTCTCACAGGTCACAGGGACAGAAACAGCAATCATATGAGGTAAATAAACAAACCTGAATTACTCTGTATTCATGCATTAACAGTAACTAAACGTTTTTTAAGTTTTAAGCTACTTTGCAGGCAGCTCAAACTCAAGAGCAAAACATTTTCTTTCCCTTGTCGTAACTTCCCTTCTCTTTTTTGTCTCTTTGGTACACGGCAGTACAATCCAAAAGGCTGTGTACAAGCACTATAAATATGAAAAGGTCCTGTCAGTGTCCAAATGCAGCAGCGGTGTAGTCTATGTGATACGCAGGTATACGCAGTATACCCACTAAGAAAGCTACAGGATTTGGGTGCCTGGATAGCTCAGTTGGTAGAGCGGGCGCCCATATATAGAGGTTTACTCTTCGATGCAGTGGGCCAGGGTTTGACTCCAACCTGTGGCCCTTTGCTGCATGTCATTCCCCCTCTCTCTTCCCTTTCATTTCTTCAGCTGTCCTGTCAATAAAGACCTACAAATGCCCAAAAAATAATCTTAAAAAAAAAGAAAGCTCCAGGATTCATTTCCATATACCCTCTTAAAAATGCCCAACATACTTTCCATTATATTTTTGATATATTTTGAATTATCATCTGTTTTTCTTCTTCGCACAGGCTAAATAAAGGTATTTCCATCATACATTGGTGAATAAAAGTTATCTGAATGCAGGAAATTAAGTCTTTGATGCTAAAAATAACCCTGGGGGAGGACACCCAGACCCCCACTATGATACGCCCCCCTCCCCCAAAGGCAGATACTGGCCCATATATAGGCCAATATATTTATATACAGTACAGTATACCCACTACAATACATTAGACTACACCACTGAAATGCAGCACTACAATTTGAAATTGACAGTGAAACTAGCATTTTGAATTGTATATATATTTGTTCCCTGCAGCTGACAGTGTCATCTTAACCCACGTGTGGAAATCAGAGAATAGAACAAAAAAGTATTTTATACACATTTACAGCACTGCACTCATAATGTAGCTAACATGCTACATTTGTAGCTTTTGTAGGAAACAGTTTCCTCAGAAACATTTAGATTAATTACATATTATGGCAACCATTTTTTTATATGTCCATTGTATGCTTGTGCAACTAACACCCTTGTTTTCAGTTTACCTAATAGCAGTAATCCCAGTGTTGTCTGAAGGCCGGATCCCACCATGAGTTTAATGCCGACTGCAAGTTATGATTATGTCAGTTCCTCACAGCTGTGTTCTTCAAAATCACCCATATTGCACTCTTTTCACATGTCCATATGTCTCGTAACCAGCCGGAATCTCTCAGCCGTGATTTGAAGCCGGAGGTTTAGTAGCAGGGGCAGACCCTGGCTGAGGTTTTCCTTGGACCTTTATCATGTTTCTTTTCTTGATGGACTGGAGCAGAGAAGAGAGGTAGACTGTAGAGGATGATGATAGTCAAATTTACCACCACACAAAGCAGCGCTGCACCCACTGAGTTGGCAAAGCTAATGGGTATGGAGTGTTCAAGGAGCCAGGGACGCCGGGTTACCATGTCTTGTTCCATGGCCTTCATCTGGAAGTGGGTGCCGAGGATGCCGCACACATGGAAGAGTTGATGGCTGTGACCTGCAGAGGGAGCAGTCGAGTCGTGTTTGAACCAAGGCAGCACAGTGACATGTCACAGTAGAAACAGTAGTTGTACATTCCAAAGCCCTCACCACTGAGCAAATGAGTCACTTGAGTGCCAACTGATTTCAACAGAATGAAAAAATGTGGAGGTGGTTACACATTAGCTTTACTTTACAATGTTTAACACAATGAGAATACATTTAAAGTATGTGTATAAGTGAATCCTGTGTTTCACAAAGTTTGACAACGTATTTAAGTTGTTTAAGATCTTAAATGTGACATTTGACAGGGAGCTGTAAAAAAGCTGACTTTAGATCAGTAAATTGCACATGAATGCATCATTATGGCATAACTTTTCACTCAATCCACTTTTTAAATTGGTTTCATACTTTAAAAAAAGAGAGAATTATACAAGTTTAAAACATAATGTTTTATATAAGCATACGTTTTTTAGTCATCTTTGACTTTTCCCAAATGTTTCCTTGCATATAATGAGTAGTAGCCTGTGATACATGTATATTACTGTAGTCTCTTAGATCTCTTCTGAATCTTGGGCTTTGCTCTGCTCCCACATTACATACTTCATGTTGTTACATTTAAGTACTATGTTGTCTTTAAACTCATTTGAGACAAGCTTGTGAGAAAGGGATATGTAAGGAAATGAAACTGCACTTAAAATCAGTATCACCACTATTGCAACATTACTGACTATACTTACAGTAGGCAATAAAACCTAAGACTTTAAGTCCTTAACAAAATCTACTGGCACTTAAAAATGCAGAAGTTGGTAAATGGTCCAATGAACAGTAAATACAATATTAAAAGAAACAAAAGATTAAACATAAACTGAAAACAGAATAATAATACAGAGGTAGATATACTGTGTATTTATCATTTACACCTACTTTAACTATTTTTTAGGACATGGAAAAAAGATGTAAACACAACACTGACATGTCATCATTGCCTTTTAAGTTGATATGACTTGTTAGCAAACACTATCTCATTTACGCATCCACCAGATATGAAGCAACATTTATTTATATACTGTAGTACTCTCCTATTAGCTCTGTTTTAGTCTCAACCTACTCTTGAGGGAAATATTTGGCTCTGTAACTGCTAAGTGGTCCACTATGTTCACCAGCTAATTGTTAACTTTGTCTGTCATTTGGTTATGAGCAGTGGGGTTTTCTTGCTAAAAACAGCTGACCACTGTGACTGGAAACAACACTGATAAAGAGTGGTGATAATGGATCAAAACAGAAAAGACAAGCGAACAAATTAGCTGAAAGATGCTGAAACACTCCTCAGAGTTCTAGGGAACAGCAGATGTTAATTCTCGGTGGGTTCTGGTTGACACACTGGGCAAACAAACCAAAGCTTAACATGCTAATGACAACAACAAAAGCTACTCCTCAGATCAGTCTTACCTATGTAGTCGAAGCTGCCAGGTGCCAGGCGCTCAGGTAAATGTGTGGCAAACAGAAAGCCTGTGAGGAGAGCCAAGGCGATGTGGTTGTAGTGGAGGATGTTGGTATCATTGTCTGTACAGCCCTCTCCTTCACACAGAAACACCTGTGAACAGATTTAACAGATGACAGTGCTCCATTATTACCATTACATATGATACCTTTTATCACCTTTACATTTCTTAAGGAGGCATCAACTTCTTTATTAAGTAACTGTTAGTGGAGCTGCCAGGTGATTTGCAACATGAAACTGTAGTTCTAGTCTCAGGGTGAATTATTTACTTTTCCACTGTAACAGGACCAGATTCACATCATATATCATATCATAGACTGTTCATATTTACAGTCTATGCTAATAACCCTCGTCATGAAGAATAACAAAAAGTCATGTATATGAAAGTGTAAGCATGGAGCACCAGAGCCCTAAAAAATGTCTGACTTTCTATTTTAGTATCTTGCTGTTTACCAGAAAAGTCATTCCAGTTAAAGATTTGTGTTTTAAAACACTATCCAATATATTGAATGTTATCTGTGACACACACTGGAGACACACATGTCTTTTCAGATGTGCCTTGTGTGAGGACATTTGTGAAGTGCACAGAGGTGGCCCTACCCTGTAGAACAGAGGGATGTTGTCAAACAGGTAGGGATAGGCAAAGGCAACAACACGGAGAAATTTGCTGAACTTTGGACCCTGGCTCTCAGGGAATCTGAAATAACAAGAAGAAAGATGTCATTTTCAATAATGACAAACAATAATTATATTCATTAAATATTCCTCATGGATACACGTGTTATACCTGTGGATGAAGCTATGTGGAAACTTACAAAAATAGTATACCTTACAGAATTCTTATACAAGAGTTAAAAAAAAAGGTTATTAGGCATGCACATATTGTATAGTGCCAGAACACTTAATCCATCTTTGATTTTCTTAGAATCAAAGTCAGTGAGTCATTTGTTACAGAACACGTTTTGCCACTCTAAACGGCCCAGCTGAAACTACAATTAGAGTAAACCACGAGGTCTGGTCCCTATAGTCACACTTAGCTAACACCCATTGTATTAAACAAAGAGTTGCTCAACTCTTGAAAGTCAACAATGTTTATGGGATGAAGTCTGTCTGAAGACATGCCAATAATCACACATTTTAAAAAGATGAGATTGTATTTATCTATTGCTACCATCATTCGAGGCACAACAAAAATAGATAGAATAGTGAAGCGAACAGGAGGAGCACATTTTTAGCATATGTATTGTCTTTACCTCTTTACAGTGTCATAATTATATTGCAGAAATGGTAAGCCAAGCCTGAGGAGTGGGGAAAGATGAGTGAAAGTACAATACATTAGCTACACCGAGCCAACATTAATACATGATGAGATAACAGTGCTAACTGTGTGATGATTGTTGTAAGTGAAATAGAACAGGGCTGCATTGCTACAGACTGGGTACTGAAGCCACGCCCCCCATCAAGCTTTATATTATAACCACAGTGATCAGGCTGTTTGGCAGGATTTAACTCACACAGTTACTCAGATTGCACATCACAAATATTTGAGACCAGTCACATTAAAATGCTGCCATGGATCAGGACTTGGAAAGTAATAATTACATTTAAGTACAATTTTGAGGTACTTGTACTTGAGCATTTCCATTTTATGCTACCTTATACTTCTACTCTACTACATGTCAGAGAGAAATGTTGTAATTTATACTCAACTCCATTTATCTCATACCTTTAGTTACTTTCAGTATAATAATACAACAAATATATTATGATATGTATGCATTCTGCATAATAAGTACTTTTACTTTTGTACTTTAAGTATATTTTGATGCTAATACTTTTGTACTTTTACTTAACTACAAATTTGAATGCAGGATTCTTACTTAACGGAGTATTTCTACACAGTGGTATTGCTACTTTTACTTAGATCTGAGTACTTTTTCCACAACTGGACCAGGACTAGATTACAACATAACATTATCCTTATTTACAAGTTAAACCAACACTGAATAAACACACTGGAGATTTGAGAATGCTGTGTGAAGTTATGAGTTCAGTGTTACAGTAATATGCATGTTAACACCTACTAAATGTTGATTTGCTGAAGTTTAGCATGTACATTTAGCATAAGAACATTTTAACATGCATGCTTATGTTTTCACCATACCTGGAGTAGCAGGCCACAGCGGTGCAGATGACAGTGTTGAGCACAGCAATGGGCATGTAGCACTGATGGAAGAAGCTGTTCACCCACTTGTCCGGGAAAACATAAGCTGAATAGACGATTGCTGAACCTGCATGGGGACACATCGACAGTGCAAAGTGGTAAACTTCTAAAACTGTATATTTTATTTCAGGAAAAAGTATCTTTACATTCCAGTTTGAGGGATTATCATTTATGATATTTGTCCACCACTATACAATATATATGCACAGTGCAACTACATATATATAGAAAGTGCGGTTGCACTGTGCCCGCCCATGGGGTGGGAGGGCCCATAGACAGGGTGGAGGTGGGGGCATAGACAGGCGTTATTATAGACCCTTTGCACGTGACGTCACGCTCCACTCCACACACGTGAATTATGAATGTCATGACGAACGGCGGAAGAGCTATGCTGTAGACGGACGGCAAGTTAACTCGTACGTTTTCGTTTGTGTTCTCACATTCACAATCTGCAGAGTAATCCTCACCAACACAAGCATGCAGAGTAATCCTCACCAACACAAGCATGTGTATGTATTGCCTTTCTGTTTTAAATGAGTGATAAATAAAATTATCCTCAACCAGCTAGCTAGCTGCCGTGCTAACCAACTGTTCCTGCTAACAGGACCAACCCGATGATGACCCACATAACTAGCTAACATCGGTTATTCACTGACCTAGCTACATATCCAAAGAAGAAAGCCGTTCCCTTGATCATTTAACTTAACACACATACAAAAAATATCGGTTAAATTAAAGATGACATGGCACGGAAACTAGCTTCAAAAAGGCCAAAAAACCTGAGTTAATTACGGGTTTGCGGAGCTCCTACCCAGCTAGCTGACGAGCTAGCTGCAGCTAGCTTTGGACTGCTTGCTAGCTGCTGCCCATCGCGTCGTAATATCCACCGGTCAAATCTTAACATAGGCTACAGCGAATATAATCACAGATAAGAAGATGGCTAGATGTTACAATTATGTGTGGTTACTACTGATCATATACACTTCGTGATTTACTGCATGGATTAACGTGTGATAGATAATTAATGACTGCACTTCCCAGAGTTGGGATGTGTTCAGGCATCCATTAGGAAGTTGCATTGGCACACCCAGTGAACAACGGTATGTGGGTAGTCACGACCGACCATGTCCTCTAAAAATATGGGCTACGTGTTATATAAATCTTTACTCAAGTAAGGAATAGATGTTAATACAAAATAAACCCTAGATTGATGTCTTATATTTGCCATTATGAGGTTATATCTCTGCTATCTCCAACTTCTCCAAATACTGTTCTTTGTGAGCACCTACCAGATGCCCTACCTCGACCGATAACGGCACGACAACTTGTTCAATAGAAGAAACCATAAAGCCATAAATAACTTAGTGTTATGTATTTCAAACTGATTGAAACTTACATGGTCGTGGTCACGTGTTTGCAAAGGGTCTATAGAACCCACGCAACTTCAAGGCACTTAAATCGGATCGGTGTGTGTGTGTGTGTGTGTGTGTGTGTGTGTGTGTGTGTGTGTGTGTGTGTGTGTGTGTGTGTGTGTGTGATTGTATTTCATAAGTAGTAACTAGCGTGCACTAGAGCCCGTTATAAAAGCCTGCACTGGGGCCCATCATTACTACCTTACGCCACTGGACAGAATATTACCACCTGTTGATATACTCCAAAACAACACCACCACTAACTTCAGTCAGTACCTAAAACTGAACATTAAAGCTTATGAAACAGAACCATGGACAGAGTGACAGTGAACAAACACTTACCCAGGCTGTAGAGACTGAGGGCACCATAGTCGAAGAAGAAGCAGATGTGGCGTGCC
Source organism: Sander vitreus (assembly GCF_031162955.1). Classification (NCBI taxonomy): domain Eukaryota; kingdom Metazoa; phylum Chordata; class Actinopteri; order Perciformes; family Percidae; genus Sander; species Sander vitreus. The sequence continues at coordinate 13,962,348 of NC_135855.1, read as the reverse complement.
CGCGTCGACATGCTGCTGAAGGTGTGAGCACAGCTTGACGCCAGCGGATAAATGCAGCAGGTGAGCAGGAAGATCACAAGAGGCCAGATGAAGGAGTCCTGCCATGCTGTCTGCATCAGCACCACTGTCACTACTTTCCATAGGAAGTACCTGCCAGGAGAAACGGGTCACATTAAGTTAATTAGATTGGATGCAGCAGCACTGATTTTTGTGTGTGTCTTTAGTTCCAACTAATTGTAATTTCAAATCACTTAGTTTTGGAGCTTGATCAAGCAATTGGCACCATACGTAATACAAAAAGTGTGTCCAAACATACGGAGGACTGACATATGAAAGGAAAAACCTGTGTAAATGAGTGGAGAAATGTAACATGAGCAGATACTTCCATACAGGACATGAGGGGCCACTGAATGGTTTATGTGAATCGCATGGCCTTCACAGTCACACATATGAGAGATTTTTTTTTCCTTAATTTGTCACCCAACCGTAGATTTCTACAGCCAAGAGGAGGTATGTAGCCTCTACCCTTTGAGCGAGTGAATGAGAGAGAAAGTCATTCACTGTCTTTAAAAATGGTAACAATGTTACATGTGAATAGAGAAGCAAACACTGTTCAGTGGGCCAATTGTGACTTTATACATCTAGTGGCATGAACTTATTAAGATGAAAAATGGACAAAGTACGTAACATTAGAAAGTAGTTAATGTTCTCGCAGCCAAAGCTAAAACAAGCACACAACTGATCAGTTTCTCTTTTAACTACATTCATTCATGATAATTAGCCATTACACTGAAGTAGTATCACTAGTAGTATCACTAGTAGTATCGCTGGAATATTTACACATATATGAGATAATGAAGGAGTAGATGAACATTTTGTATATTATTTGATCATCATAGTTACAGCACCTAACTGCCCATATAACCACAACTTGCCATTTTTACGTTTTAGATAAAAAATACAACATGTTAATTGGAGAGAGCCATGCTAGCTGTTTCCCTTGCTTCCAGTCTTTATGCTAAGCTAAGCTAACTGCCTCCCAGCTCTAGCTTATATTTCATGCACAGAGAGAGTGGTATCCATCTCTTCATTTAAGTTTCAGCAAGAAAGCAAGTAAACATATTTCCTATTATTTAACTAACCCAAACAAACTGGAACACTGAAGCAGCTAGCATAACAGCTAACAGTTCTACACAAAAACCTCAATCTTAGAAGGAGGCTATAGTTTGCCTTGTGCATTTGTTTTCCACGTCTTAGTGCATCTCATTAACAAATCAACATTATTTGTGCTTTTCCCCATCACTGAGCAGTTAACTAATAGAGGCAACTCGTATTAAAGCCTCGAGCACAGATCTGCTCATTACCGGCATGACTGTAGGTCTCTGCTGAGCCCCAAGACACAAATACCCATGTGGCCTTAGCATAAGCTCAACACACACACACACACACACACACACACACACACACACACACACACACACACACACACACACACACACACACACACACACACACACACACACACACACACACACACTTTTTTCCTGGACTATGCAGTCGAAGCAACTGGGCATTTTATTTTAGCAGGGAAGAAGTGCAGCGTGAATCATGGGACCAGCAGCCTCTGTAGTAACTTTGAATCATCAGACCTAAAAACACACTATATGCATATAATAAAAAAATTGCATCAGCTGAGTCTTGGATAAATTGTGATGCAGTGTTTGTCAAATAAAGAGGAGACACTAAACTTGGGGAGGAAGCTGAGGAGCCAAAATGTTGCTTTTATGGAGCTCCAGTTAGTAAGACTGTGTTATGAGGTGCAGTAGACAGATATGGAAATTATTATCATTCTTTTACTTGCTATCTATCTTCCTCTTCAGCTTTCTGTCTATCTGTCTGCACCTACAGGTGTTGCAACTCTCTCAATACACTATAACAAAAGCTGCGAAAACTCTAAGAAATAACCCTTACCCTAACCCTAAGGCAACTAGCTGCAAAGTCTTCTTGAGTTCCCTCAATTTTAGGGCCAGCTAGTTTTTTTGTCAACTCAGTTTAAGACGTTTGTTTCATTAAACATTGAATGTTAACATTAACTCTAACTCTTTTGTTCAGATAACTTGAAAGTTTTAGGGTAGACAAACTTTTTAAATTAAGTTGAGCCAACAAGTGTTTAGTTCTGTTGTCACTACTGTAGCTGCTAGGACTGATTATGAGAGTCCTGTTGCACATACTGTACAGTAAAAGGCCATTGACAGGGAGGCACTGCAGGAGGTCTATAGACATGGTTGCCAGGATGTCTGACTTTAAAACAAACCTGTCTGTTTAATCCTTCTCATATTAGTTGAGTTTGTGAGTCCCGTGAGTGATTTGGCACACACTGTGTGTTGCTCTACAGTTTCCACAACGATTTTATTACTATGTTAAGGGCACTGCTCTTCTGGCATCTATTTAACTCCTTGAAGAGTGCATTTATGGTTATAAATATACACTGGGATGTATTCACTGACAGATACTGTGAATACTAAGCAAACAGATATTGTAACTCTGGATAAATTGAATGATAGTCTTTAGTCGGTAATGTGCCAGAACTAATATAATTAACCCTTAGTCTTTGAGTGATAGTAGGTAGGTTCAGTATAATAGAATAGAATTCAGAAAATGTCCTACCTTTGAGCAGGACAAAGAACACCTTGTGACTGTTATGAAAACAAAAACAACTGAAAGTGCCCTCAGGTGTATCACTTTGTGTTGTCAGTCTACGACAAACGACAGGTAGCAAATACGTTTATGAACCTTAAATCTTGCGATGCATTGCAGAAAGAAATAACAATTGTCAGCTGTACCAGGTGGGCAAAAAGTGAGTCCAGATGTTGAGCGTCTCATTGGTCAGCTGGAAGAGGCTCAGGATGCAGTCAGTGGCGGAGCTGCGGGGGTGTCGGTAACCAGAGATTATGCTGTCCTCATGGAAAACCTTGAGAAAGAAAACTTTTGGTTAGTCCTCAGCCAGTTTGACAACTTTGTTTGACAACTTTGTATTTTTCTCTGGCTCTGGAGGCAAAATAAGTCTCTCAACAAACAACAAAATACGCCACACAAGGTTATTCTTAGTGGACCAAGTGTTGTATGTTTCTCAGGATCCCCCCAAGGTGTCTCAAGATAAATCTGAGGGGTCACAATATAATTAAAGGTATAAGAAAGTGGTCATGTTTGTTCTTGTGTAGTCTATATCCTTGACGTTCTACTTCTGGGATGGCTCCGCCGGATTTCACTCATTTAGGCTGGATATCTGTTGCCTTGGACATGTTTTCCTCCCATCCCCGAATGTGATGTGGAGTAGCCAGACTCTCCTCCAGCACACTTTGGAGGAGGGTCTGTCAAAGCAAGACTAGTTCTTGTGAAATACTGGAAACTATTCACCTTGTAAGGCTTCTAAAAATCTAAAAAGGATAAATGACCCTTTGCTCGAACTACTTACAGCTCCTGTCCGTATATACTACACTGTGATGAGGATCAATCTTTTTTTTTTCATAATGTGAAACATGAAAAGTGTAAATAAGTCAAAGTATGACTGTGAGCAAAATGAACAAACTTTTCTCCATTTTGTTATTTTATACCGTATTTAACAGTTAACCTCCTTCTGAGTCCAGCTCAGTCTGACTGTGTGAAAGCTGAAATGTCCAGTAAAGATACAGAAGAGAAGAAGAACTTACTTTGGGCACTTGATTGATGGTGAAGACTCGTGGTAACTTGATGAGGCTGAGCATGGCTACTGGCTGCTGCTGCTGCTGCTGCTGCTGTTCAGAAGGGGAGCTGAGGCTGCTGGTGAGGGTGTGCCTCCTTCTTTATAAGGTTTGTGTTGCTATGTTGCCCTCAAGGTTTCTCCCCTTCATCTCCTCCCTCTTCAAACCTAGCGAGAATATCCAGCGTACCTGTGCCACTCCTCCTGCTGCCTCCTCTCTGGAGGTGGAGAGTACGTGCACACAGGTGTATACTCTCACACACACACACACACACACACACACACACACACACACACACACACACACACACACACACACACACACACACACACACACACGTAGAGGAAGACAAGTTTTTCAAGATCAAAACCTTGCATTCATTCTTTTTCACCCTGACTGCTGTTTCCAAAACAAAGCTTTTCTTTTTGTAATTGCGTGGCCACATCACAAAGAGACAACAGTCAAGCCAGTAAGGCAGGTTTCAGTAAAAAAAAAAGAATCACCCACCAGCTGTGACTGACAATAATGTAACTGAGGCTAATTTTTTCAGCCATTTTCCTGCCAGAAACTGTGCAGCAGATGAGTAGCTCAGCTCAACGCTACACAACAAGTGCTATCTGAGTTTCAGCCGGTCCAGATAAGGTGTGACATCATGAATGAAGGGTGTAAATCGGTCTGGCAGAAAAGTCAACCGAGTTCCTTTCATGCCACTTTCTTGCTCCTCTCATGGTTAAACGGACATGTCACCAACTGCCCACACAGTCCGCCGGCAGCCGTCACACCCAGCAAATACGGCTGGGCCCAGCCTGAGCCCTGCAGGACTGTTATCTTATTTAAACTCTAGAGCAATGAAAGCAAACACGTCTCACTGCCACCGCAGAATTACGAAGTGGAAAAGCAGGAGATGTTGTTTGTGGTTTGTTTGACAGTTTGCACATGTTACAAAGAAAAAAGAAAAGTCTATTACGATTATTTTTGGTGTGATACATTTTTACTTTGGTGACATCACTTTAGAGTGTACAAAAGCTGTTTTGTTTTGAGCTCAGTAATCTATAACAGAGTGTCATGCTTGCTTAAATTTAAACACAAAAGACAAGTTAATGCTTTATCCCAAAGGCTTGATGGAACACCCAAATGACTCCGAAATGCCTAATCCTCAGTATCAAGCTTCTGTTTACAAGTCCATTCAAATTAAATTTGAAATTAAATTTGAAATTAAACATACTTGGTCTGCCAAGTATGTTTAATTTGTCACAATGTTTCTTTAAACTCTTCGATTTTGTTACGCCAAAGAAGTCAGCTCAAAATTCAAGCACGTCTCCAAACCATCCACCATGTTTTCAGTGAAACCACTTTCAGTAATCCACCATGTTGTGTTTTAAGATGCAGTCAGAACAGCTGTGAAAGTGTGATGAACTAATAACATGTAGTACAGCACAGCACCTTGGGATCTCATTCAGCTCTGTCTCTCAGAGGAGCAGAGCTGCAGTCAGAGCAACACCACAGCTTTAGAGCCAAAGAAAATAAACAAACAGGTGATGCACATCTGACTGGAAGTTAGTTTGGTTAGCTTTGAGTCAGTTAGTTTATAGGTAAGTCATTAAGACTTCCAGTGGTAACAGTTTAAACAAAGTCAAGTGCAGAGGGTTATGCCCCAAGAGAGAGCCAAGAGCACAGAAAACAAGGTCAAGCAACAACAACAACAAAGTTATTTGTAGGAATATGGTGAAAAAACAAACAAAATATACAATGAGAGGGAAATCACAGGGGTCTCTGTTGAGATGAACAGATTAACATACCCTCTTAGTTTTATAGTTATGTTAAAATTGAATTTTTATTTTCAATTTTTATTTTTGGTGGTACCATCTTTACTCACCACACTTCCTTTGGTGAGTAACTGAACGGGAGCGTGACTATGTTCCCACAGTATGTTTTTTTTTTAATTCAATTTCAATAGGTTTTCCAAGATGGCAGACAAGTAAGTTTGTTACTGCTGAGCTCCTGCACAAAAAGTTTTTAATTTCGTGGAAAGCCAAGAAAATTCCTCTAATGCTGGACTGTTTTTTATTGCCTATGTGGAAAGCAACCTGATGTCATCTCGTGACAGAAAAAGAATGCAAATAGGCAAGAAGAAGCGCTTTTCCTGTTATGCGTTTGCACCTGAAACCAACAGTGATGTCACTGTGTGCTAATAAAGTTAAACCACTGGAGGTCCCCAGAAATTAGATTTCCAGGTAGAGTTAAGTTCCTTTAAAAAAACAAAACAAAGAAGTACCTTTACTACTGCAACGACAAACTATATTTTGGTATTACTTGCAGGTAATGGTAATGTTCTATAGCTCTTGCTTCACTCCTCTTTTGTTAGACAACTTTACAGAAGTGTAAAGTGGAGTAGAAGTGTAAAGAAGCAGAAAATGGAAACATACCATAAAATTGCTCTTAAGTAGCCTTCTGTACTTGAATAAATGTATTTCCTTATTATTATTGTTTTCCAACACTGGTGTATGTGTGTGTTTTGATTAGAATACCTCAACAAAATGAAAGGGAAATCTATAATACATTACAGGCTTTAAGCAAAGAATGAATCTATGTACATATACACAAAACATAATTTATAATTACTTAAAAATGAGTGTTTTTGGTGTTCCCATCATAATGATTTTGATATTCAGTAAAAGCTCAATTTGATCTTGATTTATCAGTTTGATGTCTATTAGAGACATAGAGATGGTGACAAATTAAAGGAAATACCGAAATTAATGAGCGGAGAATCATAACGAACGCAGATGTTTCCATACACCACATGGCAGTGTCACTGACAGGTTTGATGAAAATGACTCAAATGCTGCATGAGATATGTCAAAGACAGACCACACACACACACACACACACACACACACACACACACACACTTCCCATCATGGTCTGTCTTTGATATATCTCATGAACCGTTCATCCAATCTACTTCACACTTGGTTTCCTTGGTACCCGCTGAACTTGGGATTTGGAATTTGGAGCAGTTTGGACAGCGTTGGATATTAAACTGTGAATAAAACTAAAAGACCGCGGAAAAAAAGTTTAGGGGGAAAAAAAGCCCTGCCATAATGCTGGCTCTTCCATGTCTACCCTTCACAATAAACAGTATATAGAATATCTTTAGGAAGAATGGTGTTCATCCCTCCAGAAGAATTCACAGAGTGGACCAACACTATAAGGACTATTATTTTGCCACCCATCTGTATAAATGGAACATAAACATGATACTGAAACAATCTATTACTGCCACAGAGTCACATTTGTATTTCTAATCCAGCACCTGCTGATACTTGTACCATCCCATCTCACCACAAGGCGTCAGTGCCTTCACACAGAAGCTTCACAGGTGTGAGCATGAACAGCTACTGCGGTTGATTATGAAGATGAGCAGTATGAGGAGAACAGGGAAAGTTTTCAGTTCATGCAGTTTATTTTTAGCCTGAATTGAAGGTTTTCTTTATAGGAGCTTGGTGTCCTCAAACGTTGTCCTTAGATTTTATGTTTTGCCTTTGTTTGTCTGTTTTATTAATTCATTTAACACTCAGTGACCTCTGACTGCAGAGCTACATTTTCTTGGAGACATCACAGGGAATTAAAGTGCATCACTGTAAGGACAGAATGGTCTTGGACCGCTGATTCTTTCATTGACTGTTAATGAGAAAAAGTAACAAGTTCGCTTCAGGACAAAGCTCCTCTCTACCATGCAAGCCAAACTGAGCCTCCTGTGTGCCCTGAATGTTTGTGTAACATCAGCACAACTACTAGCAGCTTCTCACAATATGCATTCATTGAGTCTTTGCTGCTGATGCAAACGCTGCTTTCTTTACTAAGAGATAGAAATAACTTTCAGATGTCAGATGAAGGTGGTCCAAAAGCTTCCAGCACAAATATTACCTTGATTGAAAGTGTCAGTTAAAGTACGGAAGTATTATTAGCATTTTGTACTTAAAGTATCAAAACTAAAAGTCTTTATAGTTCAGATAAATTGCTTCTGTGAGTGTTCTACTATCATATATTATATTCATGGATTGTTGTTACTGATGCATTTATGTGCAAGCAGAACTTTACTGTTGTAATTAATCGACATGGAGCTAATTTGAACTGTTTTATTTTTAGTGTAGTGTAATTTAATCTGTAACAGAGTATACTATTGTCTCTGAAATGTTGAGTAGCGATGTAAAGAAGCATGAAATGGAAATACTCAAGAAAAGCAGAAGAACCTCAGATTTGTACTAGTACAATAGTTAAGTAAACAAGTACAGTAGTTGAGTAGATGTACACAGTTGCATTCCATTACTGCATTTACTGCATGTAATCATACATGAGATAAGATTTCAGATGCAGTTATAATAATGCCCACTCATGTCTTTCTTGAAATGTCTACTTTATCAAACAATACATTTCCTTCTTTGGATTTGCTATTTTAAATCCTAATAATGAATGATGCTGTGCTGAGTTTGTGTTGGGATCTGTGGTGGCTGTGTGGTTACAGAGAGACAGATATGCGATAGACCTCACTGAACCAGGCTGCTGTGCTGCAGCTGCTGAAAGTGTTGGTGCCTCCCTGTTGTTTTGGTTGATGAGGTGTCGTTTGTGTCTCCAAATGAGGGGCTGGTGTGTGGCAGACACCCCCATGATACATTATTAATAGTTATTAGACTCCAGGCGCTTTCCTTTTCTCTGCTGAATTTCAAACTTTGAAAGCATCTCCTCTTTGCTCAATCTAGAAATCCCCACCACAGCAGACTTGCTTGCTCATACTGTACTGTCATCTCTATATCTTTTTTTATTTACACTACCCCCTACTGCTGCTGCTGCTCTGTCTGCTCATTCTTCTCTTCCAGCACCATCGTCATCTCTGACTCTGGCTGGTGATTGCACTGTTGAAGACTTTTATTCTCTCTAGCCATAAAAAGCAAAATGTGCCAGCTGCTCATGAATGAGCAAAAGACAGCAATTACCAGGTTTGGAAACTGAGGCAGGATATTTATTTTATTTTAGTCTAATGATAGTGTCTCTGTATCTGGCATTCATTTAGAAGAGAGGATGAGACTGAGTTGGATTTGATAACACTGTTTTTGATAGCAAACAAAAGCACAAAAAGAAAACATTCTAATTTCCTTGCGGGAGTCATCCCAAAAGGATCTATAAAGAGAAGTCTGAGTCTAAATGAAAAGATAGGAAGTGACATTTGAAGGTAGATCTGATTTAGAAAAGCTTCACAGCAGACTGCTCAGCTAGCTGCTAATGTAAGAAGGCAGAGTTTTAAAGGAGTACTTAAATATTTTTTTTAATGTGCTTGTTCCTTTTCATGCTGAGAGTTATAGATAAGATTGATACCACTCTCATATGTGTTCCTTAAATTAAAAAAGCTACAGTCAACAGCTGGTTAGCTTAGCACAAAGACTTTAAACAGGGGAAAACTGTTAAGCAAGCTCTGTTCAAATGTGACAAAATCCACCTACCAGCATATCTAAAAGCTCACTAGTGGACACTTTATATTTTGTTTGTTTAATCCATTAAAAAAACAAGGGTCGACAATTCATGGCAACCAGCAACCAGTGGAGATTCCAGGAAGTTACCACTCAGAGCCAAGACATCCACTGGTGAGATATAATGTGTTAAATAGTGAGTGATTAGAGGTGATGGTAGGTGGATTTTATTTTTAAATCTTTAGACAGAGCTTGGCTAGCTGTTTCGCCCTGCTTCCAGTTTTTGTGCTACACCAAGCTAAGCCAAGTGGCAAAAAAAGAAGCTAATTAGCTGTACACTCATTATTTGTTTCATGGACAGATATGAAATGGTATATTCATTTTCTCATCTCTAACTTACTGCCAGAAAGCAACAACAGCAACAACAAAAAAAATCTAACTTTTGCTTTAAGATGAAAACTTTGGAAGAACGTCCCTCAAAAGCCTGCTGGGACGTTAATTGTCAAAATGCAGGTGTATTGCTTCGGTTTTCTTTTCACTGGATGCTTTCACATCCCGTTTTCTCTTTTCCCACCTCGTCTGAGACCACCAAACAACACACAAACAAATTCAATAATGCAGGGTTCAACGGAGTGGTAATTTTATCAAGTAAGGGTAAATTTATGGACACCATAAAGCCTGTGGCCTCCGGACGCTGGAGTACTAAGGATTCACTGTAATGTTATCACAGCCATCTCAAAGGCATCTGAATGGCAGCAGAAGAGGCCTGCACAGAGCCCATGAAGAGGCTGAGCTTATCGGGTTTATGTGGAGCTAATTACAGGACTGGGAGACAGACTCACTGTCAGGAGGGACGGTAATGTCATCAGCCTCGAGGAAAGAAGAGGAATGAGATGTGTGAGGCAAAGTCTGTGGCTGCGAGGGATAAATTGTGGCTGGATTGTATAAATGCCAGAAGGTAATGAAAAATGCAAGCGGTTGGCAGGACATACAGTCCTTCTCAGGTGTCTGCGCTTCTCTCTGGATCAGAATATCCTAATTAGGATAAATTATTAATCAGGATTGTTTTTCTTCTGAGCAGTTTCACAGAGATGACGTTCAGTATGAGCACACTGTTTCTCTACTGCAGGCACAGCTGCCTAACAATGGACATTATTGTAGGTAGAACACAACCTGAAATACACAAATATCTGGAAAGAATCATCAGAATAAATAGCTAACTGGTTAAAATCAACCTTCTCTTTAAAATTTAGAATTACCAATAAATGAAATTCTGGAGATAAGGTACATGAAAGGCGGTGGAGTTAATGATCCTATCCTATATCCTAATGATATTAAATAATATAGAAAGCTTTGTCATTACACTTGAGAATAAAAGATGTAATGTTATGGCTGTTAAGCTGACAAACTAAATAATTAAATTGATGATTAATCAAATCAATAAGTTGGTCATACCACTAACTGTATTTACTTCAATAAAGCTGAGATTAAAAATACATAAATAAAAAGGGAATTAATTAATATTCATGTATGTTTGGTAATGCCTTTGTTGCCATTGTTTCTTGCTTTCATTGAAACATGAACTATATATAGATAGATGGATAGATATTCAAGAAATCACGTAATGTAAACAATTTGAAATGTTGTAGTCTCTTGCAATAAACTATCTACATCTGTCCAGACTCACTATTTATAAAAAGGTATTAAGTGCATTTTTGGGTGAAAGGTTGATGCTTTACACACATCTTCAACCTGGCAGCAGAGAAGATCTATGCAATCACCACAGTTTCAGGATTAGTGTCACCAATTTAGTCCATTTATAATTACCATAGGAATTCTTGAGTTATGGCCAAAATTGCATTTTGTGAGATGACATTGACCTTCGTCTGGCTCACCGGATGTACAGTGCTGGGATAAAGCCTGACAGCCGGCACATTGTCGCTCCACTTCCGCTAACTAATTTGCAAGGGCACCGTCGCTGCATCCGGGGCTTAGCGCCGCCCAGGACGGTTGTGATTTAAAGCAATGCAAACAATCCAGAGTGTCCCCCCCCGCCGCCATCCTAGGATAGATAAGCAGTGTAGCCAGACCATACTCCAGCGCTGACACAGCTCAGGAGATAGGTCTGGCGTTGTGAGACTAGAGGGACCTTGATGTTTGACCACCAGATCTAATCAGCTGAACCCAAGTGGACGTTTGTGCCAAAATTGAAGAGATTTCCTCCAGGGGTTCCTGTACAGAATACCCGAAACATAATGCCTCCGGCCAACTAACGATTATTTACGTATCAATTAATCTGATGTGTATTTTCTCTTTTAATCTATTAATTGTTTAATCTATAAAATAGTGAAAAATGGCCAAGATTTCCAATCTATTACTTGTTGCGTCCAACCAAGAGCCCAAAAACGACAAACAAAGATATTCAGTTTTTGATCACAAAAGACAAGACAAAAACAAGCTGGAAATCTTAACAATTGAGAACCAATACATAGGATAATAAAGCAGTGATAGATCTGTAGGGAGATCTTCATAGACCTTTTTCACGGCAGACATGTTGACATGTCATAGTAGGAAAAGCACAGGTGTATTCAAAACCATTAATGATGGCTGCATTCCACTTAGGAGAGGCCCTGGTGTTGTTCATGCTAACTCACTGAAATAGCTTACTGGGACACTTGATGGAACTGAGCCATCGTGAAGGTTATCAGCTTCAGCTGTGCTTTTCCTACTATGACAAGTCAAAAATGTCTGCTGTGAAAAAGGTCCATTAAACGTCACAGAGGAAGTGATTCGACCAGAAGTTTAAGAAAAATGCTTTTATTTTTTACACCTTTAAAAAGCACATTTTTAAAGCACTAAGATTTACTCTGTATATAAACACTGTATATCTTCATTGGACTAAAAAAATGGTAGCATTTGCACATTGTGCTTGAATTGCAAAGTCTGTAGATCCGCTCTGGGTCTCCTGTGGTGCTCATGACCCCAGTGAACATGTTATTGCATAAATCACATTTGACTTCAGGGGTCATTTGTTAAAGTCTTTAACGGATCGTGGAAAGACTGAAAAAAAAATAAACACTAAAATGAGGAAAAAGAAGCTCTCATACCGGTTACACAGTGAACAATGATAGCAGCTTTCCTAATGAAGGCGTTGCACATTGTCCTGAAAAGAAAAACAAAGCAATCTGAAAGAAATGCAACAAAAAAACGTGACAATAAACGGCAGTTGTGCTTTTGTCTATCTAGCAAAACATCTTACTCCTCTGCAAATTATTCCAATAAATGATGAATGATGCAAACACACACTCCAACAAAAGACAAAACTGCAGCTACGGGCTCATTTCCTTCTAAAACAGTAGCCGACTCAATGCTAATCTCTAGTTGCACACATCCCCTTTACGATAAGCAAGATTTACACATCTTAGTTTTGCTATAATCTATTCAACCTACATTTGAAAAACTAGCATTTCTCTAAAGGCAGTGTCTCTCTGTGACATCTCCAAGGAGACTTAACATCATTAAATGCTGAATGGAAAATCGGTTTGCACAAAAATAGACAAATTCAAATATACTTGAATCAATGACTTTGGTATAAACAAAATAAAGACAGTTATTAAACTTCCATTCCTGAATGTTCGTTTTAAACTAAATATTTCTACCTGTCGTGTCAAAATGGCAAAGAATGGAAGAAGGGTTCATGGGAGAAAGATACCACCAGGAAATGAAGAAAACAAGCATACAAAAAAATTTGCATTATCAAAACATGCACTCATACCGCTTCTCTGGGATATTTTATCTTTTTAACTTTAAAAACAGAACTTCAATAGAATGAATTGCATCTACATTACAACCTCTACTGTACAAAAAAAGATTTTGGGAAAAAAGTAAGTAAAAAAGAAAGTTGAAATTTTACGAGAAAAATGTATATTTCAAGAATAAAGTCATAATTTTACAAGACTAAAGTCATATTAAGATAAAGTGCTTCAAGAACAATATGCTGTATTTTATGATTAAACGGGATGGATTGTATTACAAGTGCATGTTGTAGCTTTTCCTGAACTAGTATCTGAACAATACAGTACATATGCACTATATATACACTGTATTGAACAGTTACCATTCTTCCTTGTTTTTCCTCTTAATATTGTGACTTTATTCTTGAATATTACAACTTTTCTTGAGATCTCGGATTATTTTCTTCCTAACAGTGGCCGTAATACTCCGTCGTAAATCCTTCCTTAGTTCTGAATGCACAAAGTTGAGTTACAGATGAAGCTGTGAGGTAGATGCACCCGGAGGAATTAATGAGTTTAAACGAAAGAATGACTTGTCTTGTATCCAACGTTACATTGGAAAGAATAAATGCTTCTTTGATTTTGTCTTATTAGCTCGCATCGCACTAAGACAATTTCAAGGCAGGGAAATTGTTTTTCATCTCAAAGTTTACATGAAAATGACCAAAGAAAATTCGGAGAATTCAACGCCTTGAAGAGAACAAACGGGCCTGATTCTCCTCCATTAATAATCTTTAAGGTAGATCGATGAATGCCTCATTGATGCTGAGGTTTCCACTTTGTTTTGTTGCGGAGAGTGCTGACTCATCCCTGACTAGCAACTGCACTGTGTGTGCAGGCTCTCCAGCCTATTAGCCGGGTGAATTGTTAGTGCAATGAGAGCATGCTGGGACCGACGGCCTCTTTATGCTCGTCAAGAATTGACCTCCACCTTCAGTACTCCCGGCATTGTCTATTTAAATGTTATAAACTGACGGGTTAGCGAGACGCAGCTGTGCTTCTGCTGCCCACGTCTTTCTCCCCGAATACACAACACATACATCTACCACCACCTACACTTGTTTCGTGCAATTATTATCTGGAAGTACATACCAATTACAGAGGAAGAGCTTTTCAGATGGGTTTCCAAAAAAGGTCATCAGCGGGGCATCTAAATGAATGAAATTAAATGTAACTAATGGCGCCCATTTACATCTGTAGGCAGAATAGTTACCTGCAAATATCTGAAGAGATGATTGACAATATTATCAGAGACGGCACATATTTGCAGCATAGTCTGCACACTGGGAATTAGGGCTGCACAATATACCGTTTTTTTTTTTATCATCATCGCGATATCAACTGGTGCAATAAACACACCGCGAAAGACACGGAAGACACTCAAGAGATTTTCTGTGTTAGTAGAATGAAAATATCATTGGACTGCACTTTAAAACGTAACTGTCTATTTTTTATTCAATTCAGTGTTCAATTTGTTCAATAAAAGAATAATTGCCTTTCATTTGTTTTAAATTCAACAAGCAATTTGTTGTATTTTAGCAGAATACTGAAAGCAGCAGAAAGGCAGAACTGAGTACAATTTAGTATCCGTTTATGTATCGCAAGTAATATCGTATTTCGCGTTATTCAACAAATTGTCTCATATCGCATATTTTCCCCATATCGTGCAGCCCTACTGGGAATACACTTTAAGACAACACACCCATGAAGAAGTTAAATATATCTGGCTCACTCAATCTAAATCCCAACTGTTTTCTAGCTTTTACCCAAAACAAAGCAAATGAGAAGAACAGAGCAACAGTGACAGTGACGCAGAACTGACGTTTGTAGCTGTGTTTTGCAGCGGCATATGAATTATTAAGTTTGTTTGTGAGGAACTAAGAACCTTTAGTGGGGTTAGAATGATAGCACACAGTTTGTCATCTTAAAACATCTCATAAAAAGGTAACAACAGCATTTCAGTGGCTTCAGCCCTGACGGATAATTAGGATAAATATTATTTATCTCAGGGAATGTACCATGTTGTGGCAGCATGCTACCTGCAGTCTTCCATGTGTCACCTGAAACACAATAGTCACATAACTAAATATGCAGTTATAGAGTCAGCTCTGACCAGATGTGGCTACACAACAGCTCAGCCAAACACAGTGGAATTGTGGGTAGGAACCAAGGAGACCTACTGGTAGCGGAGTGGTTTAACCATCTGAAATGAAATGTGTTTATTCCTCAGAGCTGATTTCAAGCAGCATGAGAGACACCTAATCCATGACTTAATATTTATATTAAAAGGAAAAAAATATTTAAAGGGGTTAAGCCCATTAAAGACATAACCACATTATCCCCACCAAAATTATTTGCAACTATTCATCTGTGTTTTAAGGGAATGAGATTCAGAAAAGAAGCTGCAAGTTTGGAAGCATAAAGTATTTGACTCTTCAGTGTTTCTGTAAAGGGATGATAGTGAAAAAATGTATCTCAACTAACAGCTTTGATATGGTGTTCTTACTTAAGGTTGTGGGATAAAAATAAAAAAAATAAAAAAAATGTTTGCAGTGGAGGAATAAATCCAAAATGTTTAACTAGTTCATATTAATAGGATAACTTGTTCTGGCAACATTCTCCTCCAAATAATTTATAATATATTCTGTTCTGGTTTTCTTTTTTAGTTAATTTTTGTTCAATAAACTTTGCATACTGGGATGAAATGGTAAACAAAAATAAAATTGGAGAAGAGACTTCTGTTGGATGTATCAAAGAATGTCGGAAATATGATTCAGCTTAAACAATTCAAGGAGCTTCATCTTTCTCTAACGCCATAAATCGTTACTTTAAAAACGCGCGCGGGCGCACACACACGCCGAAACTAGGTCTGTGCATAATTACAAACACTAGCTCAAGGAAACAAACAGGAGGGGAAAGCTACAGTCAGCGCTGCAGAAAATATAGACCCTGCAGCAGAGCACACAAGAAACTTTTAGTGTTGAGAGCTGCAGCTGAATAAACTCGTGCTTTAGATCACGATCACACACACACACTCTCACTCACTCACTCACTCACTCACACATCAGTTGTCATCATCTCAGCTCTATACTATATGTGGTTTACTGTTTGTCTAGTTGTGCTTGGCACGAATCCCTTTTAAGTAGTTTTTCCAGCGCTTGACCACATCCTTAAAGATGGGAGCGTTGTCTATGGATGCCAGCAGCTGCAGCTGGTTAATGTGCGTGGTGTGATAGTCCCAGCGTGCCAGGTTGGGCGCTGTGGTCACCATGAAGTGACGCAGGTCGTAGATGCTCCCAGACCCCGTGTCAAAGAGCGGAAGCATGGCCTTCAGCGACTCCATGCCGCGGCTGAACAGCTGCCCTGCCTCCCTGCCAAGCTTCTCCCCGGCTGTCTCAGTCAAGTCGTAGAGTCCCAGCAGGGAGTAGATGAAGCCGTTGAGGACAAAGGAGCTGGGTGTGGTGGGGTATTCTTCATACCAGTCGTATTTGTTCATGAACACAGCTTTGACCCCGTGCTGCGCTGAAGGCACCTTGTAGGGTCCTGTTGCCTTCAGCGCAGCGTCAAGGTACGCCTGGTCCTTGGTGAGGAGGTAGGCTCTCACCAGGGTGGACATGGCCTGGCCCTGAGCCATGGCTGAGTACCAGCCGGGCTCCAGAGGCCGGAAGCCTTCACCCAGTTTACGGGTGACCATGATGGGCCAGCCACCTCGCTCGTCCTGGTTGCGCATCAGCCAGTCGCTGGCGGCGAAGAAGGCGGCCATGTGGGCAGTGGTGGAGATAGTAACATTGTCAACAAAGCCACGCCCATGTAGGATTAATCGCACCACCCGTCTTGGCATGATCTGAGAAGGACCACAGATGCAGAGACAGACAAAATTATATTATGACTGGAATTAGGATTTGGCATACATTTTTTTTCTTAACATTGTTTGTCTTTTCTACATGGAATTATTTAGTGTCTATTAGTGAGATACACAAGTTCAATTTTACAAAAATCTACATACATTTTACAAAAATAAAAACTATGCTGCAATTTTTATCGTGCTATTAGTTTTGTTCATACCACCAACTGAAATGCAGCTTTAAGATGGGAAAATTATGATTAACTATGTACGGTGTAGGTTAGGGCTGCAACCAACGATTATTCCGAAACCCCAAAATATTCAGCAAATCTTCACATTTAAGAAGCTGAAACAAGGAAATGTTTGTCATTTTTGCTTGAAAAATTACTTTAACAATTAGTGAATTATCAACATAGTTGGTTGATAAACTAACTGTTGCAGCTCTAGCCCAGTTACATAGTTATTAGAACACAGGCGTTTCATCAAGAGGTACTTTCAGCACCAAGCGTTGGACATCAACCAACCTTCGTGGCCTTCACAGCCTTGGTGTTGGACAGCCCGACACCCTTCCTGAGGTCAGTGAGCAGGTCCCGGGTCAGAGTGCTCCAGACGTTTCGTGGCCCGACACCGTATGTGATTTCATGGTCTTTGAAGGCGATAAGCTGCGTGCTGGTCACATAGTGGATGGTAAACGGCGGGCCCTTCTCCGTTGTTTCCAGAATCACAGACACGCTGCCGTTGGAAGCAAACTTGATGTCCAAACTGAGGATGAAGTCTTTGGAGTTACCCAGCTGGAGGGACACGCCTTCTGAGGACTCTGTGGTGGCGGGATGAGAACAGGGTGAGTGTTGTAAATGTGTATAATGAATCCAAAATTGAAGTAAAAAAAACAAGTTTCATAGCGTTACT
The DNA here is from genome assembly GCF_031162955.1 of Sander vitreus. Lineage (NCBI taxonomy): Eukaryota > Metazoa > Chordata > Actinopteri > Perciformes > Percidae > Sander > Sander vitreus. The sequence continues at coordinate 13,944,593 of NC_135855.1, read as the reverse complement.
TCAAGTGCATCCGGTCTGAAAAAAACATGACTAACCTCATTTGACAAACTTCTGACGAGTACTGGATGACACAGTGGACTATTTTTAACAGACTGACTGAAAGCCTGTTACAAATGTGTCTGTCTCCTTTAATGTGGTCTTTTTCCTCATGTTCCCAAGATTCACTCTGTAGTCACATTCTCAAATGATTTATAACAGTCATGACGTCTGCGGTCAAAACCTTAGGGTCTTGTATCGTTATTACCTGTGTGAAGTGCCTAGCTCTGTGTGTGTGTGTGTGTGTGTGTGTGTGAGTGTGAGTGTGAGCCTCAAACACACACAAAATTCTAATGGGATGTACAGTACAGATGTGTCAGTGCACACAGAGCCTAATTAAGAGGAGGACAGAAGGGAGGGAATAGAGGGAGGAAAAGAACAGAGTAGCAGGAAGAGAGTGAAAGAGGAAGTTGATGCACTGCAGCAACTTTTCCCTTTGCATCTCCACATCTCTTCCCTACAAAGCTCAAAGTTAGAAACCCAGATGCTATTCAGTTTCCACACAGCCACCGCTCCTCTTACATTATATCAACTCAGTGCCAGGCACTTTAGTTGCTGTTCTGAATTCATTTCAACCCCCTAAAACACTGGCAGCTTCTAACATGATCTCTCCTTTAGCCATGTAGCTCGGTCTGCACAAAACACCCTCAAGAAACCTTTTCTAATCAAGGCTTCCGAAAGAATGAAAAGAAGTTTAAGTGTCAAGAAGTGCCCTTAAAGCCAGCCCGAGACCAGAGAGAGTGAAAATGAGCCAATAGTGAGAAGACAATTGAGAATCAGATCTCACATGACATGAGCTGAGAAAGCAGAAGCAATCGAGGCCGCCCGAGACACAAAGACTGTCGATCAGGAAGGAGAATGGAGGAGAGAGCCAGTCTGGCAGGGGCCTCTGGATGACTATGGCTCTTTAATGCACTCATAAATCCATTACTTAAGGCAATGCAGAGAGTAAGTGGATTTGTACTCTGGCCCCGTGATAACTCTGGCATCAATAAAGGATGGGAAGGGAATATAGACGAGATTCCACCTCCTCTGCGCTGCTTTTCTCTCTGGCTGTTTAGCAATAAGGCAGGAGACAGAGATGACATGGAGCTACAAATATGTCAGCGTCAAAACAATGCATGTATACATGAGTGAGCATGACGAACACTTGAAAACACATGTTCAGTACGTGTTGTGAGGATACAAAGAATCCAAGCGACAACAGTCAATGCATGTTGATTATTCATCCACATTCACATTCGGTGAATAAATCAGGACATGCAGTGCTTATAAAAAGTATTCACACCTCGGGATGTTTTCATGTTTTTAGGGCTGCAAATAACTATTTTCATTATCAATTAATCAGCCAATTATTTTCTTAATTTATCTTTTTGCCCATGAAATGGTGCACAATATTCAAATTAGTTGCCAATTAATTTCCTGGCGATTGCCTAATTGATGGATCGTTTCAGATATACATGTTTATCTTACAATATTGAATGAAAGAAGATTTTACATTCTTGACACTGATGAACATAAAAAGTTTAAAGTTTTTAAAGTGATCTAAATTAATAGCAAATGTAAAATATAAAGATTTAGCACATTTGGCAGCATTTACAGCCTCAAGTCTGTGTGTATAGGATTTCCCGCATTCTTCTTTGCAAAACTGCTCGAGCTCCGTCAGGTTGCATGGAGACCATGAGTGAAGTCCAGCTACAAATAATCGATTGGATTGAGATCTGGACTCGGACACTGACTTGGCCAATAGAGGTCTGTTTTCACTTTGACATAAAAGTTATATTCCTGAAAATTTTAATGAAACCAAATCCCATGTTTTCATTTCCTGCCTAAACACCAGCGATTCACAGGAAAATGATCTATGCCAGAATCCAGTGGTACTGTTTTTGGATATCAGCCTCTCTGTTTACCGTTCATTCTCCTACAGCGGCTTCAGAGCCAGCATTATCTACTGCTGCTGCTTCACATACAGTACATGGTGGCTTTTATTGTGAAGCATTCACAGGAAATGCAATATATCTGTCACCGGGATTAGCGGCGTCCACAGTCATTCATCAAAAATGCGTCTACAGAACAAGACTACTGTCATTTTCGACATTCGGTCATTTTTATTTTTTCAACAGAGTAATGGAACAGCTGCAATTATTACTCACTGACAGCTTCCTTAAAAAAAATACACCAGCAGTTGCTCTTCCGTTTGTCACAAAGGAGCTGCTCAAGGAGTGTTTCTGTTACCATGGTAACAACAGGTGTTGTCAAACCAACATGGACTGAAATCTTAACAATTACGACTTTAAAAAGGTCAAAAAAGAGACTTTAACTCCACTTAGATTCAATGTTGTGAGACAACAAAACAAAAACATTCAAGGTGGCTGGTGACAGATGTCACTCCACTGTATCTCCGTACACAGATCGCCTTGCTAATTCTGACGGGGGTTGTACAAACTGCATTTCTGAGCTATCAAACGACCACCAGGGGATTCGGAAAATAAAGGTGCTTAGTGGCGGAGAGTGTTCGTGCAGGAATGTGCCGTTGATGGATGGTAGATGGTAGGTTATTATCAGGGGACTGACGATTGATCCACTTGTCAGAGGATTCGAGAGGCTGTTCAACACCAGTGCCCTAGATACAGTAAGGAGGGAAAAAAGACCAAAACAGAGCGAAGGGAGTAGGAGGAGGAAGTGGAGGGAGGCAGAGACAGAAAGAGAAACTGACAGCAGAGGAGGACAAACGTCATTCATACAAAGTTTGAATGACAGAGCAGAATAAGGCGTTAAAATGGACAGAGCATAATATGACTGCAATGTTTTGGAAGGGCTGAGGGCTGATAAGTGGGTGGAAATGAGTGAAAAGAGGTGGAAAACTGACTGAAATCTGAGGGTATAGATGAGGAAGATTAATGGAGAATGAAGACTGCCGAGGGAGGGCTGAGAAGTGATGATGAAAACACGATGATGCCGAGGAAAGAGAGCTGATGACGGCGAGTTGATGCTCTAAGGCACGGTGAGCGAGGAGCAGAGAGAAAGAAAAGTGTAGAGCGGTGAAATGAAAAGAAATTGTTGATGATGAGAGGTTGAAAGCAGAAGAATTAGGAAGAGGGTGGAATTAGGAGAGGCAGCAGCTCAACAAAGGACAGAGACTGAGAGAGAGAGAGAGAGAGAGAGAGAGAGAGAGAGAGAGAGAGTGTGTGTGTGTGTCCTGGAAATATCAGCAGGAGATCAAAAGAGAATAAAGACAGCTCACAGTCAGCACTAAAATAAAAAATATTGGGTAACACTTACTTGAAGGTATCTACATAAGAGTGACATGACACTGTCATGACACATGAACCCGAACCCTAACCCTAACTTGTCATGACAAAAACCAAATGACACTTACTAAAAGAAGTGTTATGTCATAAACGTTTATGACTTGTTTATAATGTTCATGACATGTTCATGATAGTGTCATGTCACTCTTATGTAGATACCTTCAAGTCAAGTGTAACCCATCTATTGAATATTCTGACTTAATCCCAAACCCAAAAATAACTGCCAACTATCTTGTGGCCTTGGTGGTCATTTAACAGCTTTAAAACTAGGCCAGATTTCCAATCTCTATTACAATAAAAACAGTCAGATTGTATTCATAGTTTAGATTATTAGACCACTCAGAGATATTCACAATCAAAAAACACAATCTCGACATCGGACTGAACATATTTAAGGAAAATATCTGATTGCAATTTTTCTGACCAATATTGCCCTTTCAATTGAAACAATTTTTGAAGGAAGCTACAGGTCTGTAATCGTGGTCTACATAGTATTAAATAGATCACAAACATTATCAAACACTTATTGTTTCTACATTAATAGAAAATATTGCTATTGCTTGTTGTGGAGGTCCTCGGGGGTCCCTTTTTTCTAACTCTACTCAGTTAGAGAAAGAGCTTTCTATTGAAAAATTGACCAATTTACCACACATTAACATTTTTTATCAAAGATAAAGGAAGAGAAGCAAGAGCTTTAAAAGGAATAAGGTTAATAGTTTAACTAGGAGATTCCAACAAATCTGTTCACCAGCTGTCATTTAGCATTTCACACGACAACTGCCGATCTACCTGCAAACTAGGCTGAAATTTAAGTTAGGGGATCACCCAGATTGTTAATGTAGAAGAAAATTCATCACTCTGTTGCTCTTTTAACTACAGCAAAACGACAGCCTGCTCAGGCAGAGTGGGACGACTTCTTCCACAAAACCAGCTTTGGCAAAGCGTAAATCTATCGATACCAGCATGCAGAGAGTGAGCAGACAATATTAACCAGGCAACAGCCAAGACTTATTGATTGTTGTTTCACACATTCACAGAATTAACATTAATTGACAACAGCTGGGTAAAGATACAGGTATTATAGCTGGTGACGGTCACGGTCACCGGATTAAACTTTAATTCGCACTTGTGATTTGAAAACTTGCACTCTTTCAAATAATATATACACATACTGCTGCCCTGAATACAATTCTCTTTGGAGCACAATGAGAAGGACAATAGGAGTGAAGAGGGAGACAGTCTTTTCTTCATATTTTCTCTCTTTAGAGACACATTTTTAGATACATAAGGGAGAAGGCTGCACACAATAAACAACTATATAGTCTGAGCATCCTCAGTACCTTGATACAAAGCGAGTGAGGTGGATTCAATTAGAGTCCTTGGATAGTGCCATCCTTCAGTCAGTTTTATTACAATGGACCTATAAACTATGCACTGACAGAGAATTAAACAGATACATTATAATGTATAAGGTTTCTTACTGCAATGTTCAAATCTTACCAATTCCCGCAAAAAAAAAAAAAAAGTAAATGCCTGACACATCATAGACATTCATATCTTACGGTATAAACTCTTCTAATGTATTCTAAACTGAAAATGGGTTGATTAAAACATGTACACGGTTTGTTTAATATTACATTCTGATAATATTAATAACATTACAGATACATCACTTCTGTTAATGTTAAAGCTAATGATATCTGACTGATGATCACCAAATGGCACTGCTGAGTGCTCTCTCCACTGTAGCAGAGTGAGCTAACATTAGCTTCACACACTGACAGCACAAACAACTCTGAATCCTGGAAAACTTGACCCAGGGCTATAAGGTTAGTTTGCCTAAAATATAAATATGATTTATATAATATGCTCGTAGGAATAATCTGGTGATATTCTATATATGTTTTTGTCAAGAAATACCATAAAAAGACCAACACTGAACCTGATTCTACACTATGTAGCCAAATCTTGATCTACCTTATTTCTCTATGCCATAGACTTCCACTGTTGTCCACAAACAACGAAAACCACATCAATGTTGCCCTGGGTGACATGCATATTCATGACAATGAACATGTTGTTGGTTTTAGACTCAATCTAACATACGCTGTCCTGCTGCTGTGTGAGAAACAAATGCACCATTTACCTTTTTGTAAAGTAAATATGTCACATCATATCATATACTGTGTTTCTGAACAGCAAAAAAGGCAAAAGTTAACTACCTTTCACTAAAGCTCATATGGCACGTACAATGGTTTGCAAAGAGCACACTAACCTAACAGCCTTGAGATTTATTTCTGTCCTTTGACCAACAAACTGAATTAAGGTTAATTGGCTCCAGCTGATAAAATGTGGACAGTTATCATTTCAACCACTAATATTCATGCTCTGTAAAAAAAAAAAAAAAGAAGAAAAAAAAGGGAGTCTTTCGTGAAAATAATTTTGAGTAAATGTGTTTCTGTCTGTAGCATCAGCGGGAAGTTTTACAATGCATTTGGACAGCATAAATGTGACAATGTCTGACTCAGTGAAGAAAATACGATGATGTGTGTGATGCCGCATTTGCTGGTTCTCTAATCATCATATATTTTCAGGAATCGGTCATTATGTGGTGGGTCCACTGTCAACTAACGCAGTGTGCCAGTATTCTCGTGCTGTGGCGGTGACTCACCGCAGACCATCATCCTGTCCTGAGGATGTAGTTGCATATCGAGCCTCCAAAAGCAACAGCTAACAGGAGATTTTGCTCTTTGCCCGGAGGCCATCTGGGCTCACGGAAAGCTTACATACCTGGAGCACTGAACTGACGCACGGAGGTAGCTCGGGTCTTGTCGAGGACACGGCTGAGGACGCAACCTTTCGGCACACTCCAGGGCGCTGTGCTGGCCCGGCTGTCTCGGTCCTCGGCTGTATCGTAGACCTCCACGTGGGGAGGGCGCTCCGTCAGGTTTTTGCTGTAGTGGCTTAAGCCATACTGAGCAATCTGGATGGCGTAGAAGTAGCCCTGAGGCCCCCACTGAGTGGACAGAGGCACGCCTGGGTGGAAAAGAGGAATGTAGAGAAAGAGGATAAGGACAATGGTGTTAAGTGAATGGAGACAATAACCTCCTTATAGGCAAGAGCCCATAGACGAAGCTTCTGTGGTTGGTTGTCTTTTTATGGTTGTTACTTTTATAGTGTCTTGAAATTTGTGTATCTTGTTTTAAGCTCTTTGCAGTCTATTTCAAGCAAACGTTCTTTTTTTTCTTTTTTTTTTAAGATGGCAGTGGTCATAACAGCTTATTGTTTTTGCAGTGTCACATTGAGTTCATAACCACCAGTCATATCAATTAGAATTTGATAGAACCAGTCAAGCTGCAGTTTATAAACATGTCTGTCCAGACTCATATAATATATGTAGTGAAGACTTTGAAGCTATTTAATACATTTGGTGAAAGGTGGATGTTTCATACACATCTTCAACTGGCAGCACAGAAGATCTGTGCAATCACCACAGTTTCAGGACTAGTGTCACCAATTCAGTGTCGGACCGATCACAGTGAAGTTGACCTTTGGGATATAAAATGTCTTCACTTCCTCATTTTATTTTATTAGACATTTGTGCGAAATGTTGGCATAATTAGCATAGGAATTCTTGAGTTATGCTCAAAAAACATTTGTTTTGTGAGGTCACAGGAACCTTGACCTTTGAACTTTCAAAATCTCATCTGTGCATCCTTGAGTCCAAGGGGACGTCCGTGTCAAATTGCAAGACATTTCCTCCAGGGGGTCCTGAGATATCACGTTCAAAAGAATGGGACAGACATACCGACAACCTGAAAACATAATGCCTCTGGCCATTGCGGTCGTTGGAGCAGAGGCATAATAAAACTGGTCTTAAATTAATTTTTGATATTAAACATACACATTTTAGGACTTTCCAGTAATTGGATGAGACTGACTATGGCAATTACAAAGATTCTAATCTGGGTCTATTTTATAAACACAAACACAGAAGACAAAAAAAAAGAAGCAGAAAAAGATAAAAACTAAAAAAAAAAAACACACCACCAGCTATGGTAAATGATTGCACGGTCTGGTTAAATTCAAGCTAATCTACTGCATTTCACCGGAGGCGAGCTTCCCTGTTCACACAGCCAGAAATAGCTCAGGCAGGAGAATCACTCTGATTAACAGATAGTTCACTTAAAGACCTTGTGACAGAGAGATCACATGTGCAGCCCAAACCTCATCCTTCTGAGAAGACCATAATATACTCATGTTAGGGCTGGGTGATAACGTGCCTCCTTTCAAACTAATCACCACTGCATACAAAGCTGATCACTTATGTTGTACTTTCCTTATTGCCATTTGGGCCGTTTCCCCAATAGGATGCATCTTGCACAAAATATATTTGCTGTTCTGTAGTGATTTACTGATTTCATAGGTTGCTAAAATTGCACTTTTTTTACTGTATGATTAAAAGGGAGAAGATCTTGGATATTAAACAAGAGCTTATTCATTATTTTACCTACTACTGTTAAAAGCAAATACAGGCTAGTCTTTTTGCACTTGCTCGGTTTACTTTAAGTTTTTATTTTTGTATTCCTCCTGAAAGTGACTTTATTTTGTTGTTGGATTGATAGCCTACATCTGGCTTCAGGTTGCCCTATAAATTCATTGTACTTGAACAGTGCAGTGTTAAACAATTTTAATAAATAGAGATTTGAACCTTATTGACATATGTTTTGTGTAAATTGTTAGCAATGGGAAAATAATCGCTAATTGAAAAAAATTAATCGTTGGATTAGTAGACTAATCTAAAAAAAATAATCGCTAGATTAATCGTTTAAAAAATAATCGTTTTGGGACGTACAGCCCTACTGTATGTGCATTACTGTGAAGAGTTATTTCAGACAGACCAAATCCTTTCCACAAAAACAATCAACTTCTTCTAACTGTAGAGTAGCAGTCACACTGATGAGCAGAAGTAAAAGATTTTGCACATTTGCCAACTGCTTCCTGCAGTGTTTCGACTGCAGAGAGCCTATATGGACAGCCCATCAACATAGATTCACTCTAATCCACAAAGATTTTTCATGTTTGTATAGATTTATATTCCTTTCTGAAGTCAAAGTGACATAAAGATGAATATCAATAAGTAATAAGTATGTGGACAGTCCCTCCTCCCTGCACTCTTGTATCATGCCAGACAGAGCTGAAGTTGTGCTGCATGCATAGCCATTGCATGTGTTGGCCCATTTTAACTTTGGATCTGTTTTTTGTTTTTTTTTTTTATAAACAGAGACAACAAAGTGCTCAAATGTGTCCTCAAATAAATTACAAGTTATTACGGGCTATTGTTTGTCTATGTCAGGGAAAACCTATTATTTAATGTTCCCTGACATTGTCACTGAAAGTCCCTATGTGGATAGAGTGTTACTGGTGCAATACGCATGGTTGAAATCCTGTTAGCAACAATCACAAGGTAGCCTGCTTCATGGAAAACATATCTAAGTTATGTATCTGAAATATGCATTTTCACATTACTGGTGGGGCATTAATTTATGCCCCATTTTAATGTTAATTTTTAAAGGGACGCGTACACAGCATGGACCGATGCCACATATTACATTTAAACAGTAAAGTCATCACAAACACTTCTGATTGAGAAGTGATATATTTGATATATACACTCTCATACATTCCCACTCAAAAACACTCTCCAATCCCTTGCCTGACTTTTCTCCATGCTTGTCTTGTTACTGGCGTCTCCCTTGACAACTTAAGTCAAATGACTGTCAAAATCCTAACACTGTAACGCTGTGCTACTCACTGAATAGCACTAAGTAATCCATGTGGAATTGACTGTTAAGCCTCCACATATTTTCATGACTCCAGAGAGCAGACTTTTCTAAAAATCTGAAGGCTCTAAGCCTACTGAAGTTAATATAGCAGCAGAAGTGCTAGACCATCTTATTGTTATGCAAGCTTTTCTTTTCTTTTAACCTTTAGTTAGGTCAGCAAGACTAACATCTGGATGAAGGTTGGCAGACATTATAGCTCCATTAAACAATATTATTAAACTAAATGACTAATGTGTCATGTGAAAGGGTTGATTGTTGTGCTGAGAATTAAGACCCAACTAAGTCTTCAGAACTGTTTCTATAAGGTTTTTTGTAGTCTTTCTGCCAAAAACAGCTTAATGTAGCTTAACGTTTGCATTATGGCTGGGTGATCCAGCTAGGTACTTTATGAAACACTTTGGGGGAATAATACTATATTTATTTTGCTATATTGCATCTATTTAAATTAAATTAATTTGTGTTTTATAGTCATTGCAACCTAGCTGTAACCACAACAGTTGGCAACAGTGTCCTGGATTCAGAGACTATTCATCCCACTTCTGTCTTCACTAGAAAGCGCTGCATCCATCTTGGTCAGTAGGTTGACCATGTGCAGGTGTTGCGTTAAGAGAGATCGCATGTCATGTATGTGTTTGCACCGAGAGTGTAAGTGAGAGTATGTGTGTTTTATTAAGCACTTAAAAGGTTAGAAGATGTGTTTTAGGACTGTGTGCATGGGTTTGTGCAAATGTTTAGTTTGAAGATAAAGATGGTTCAAAGAAAAATGAGACACAAAAAACGCATAATTTAAGAGGGTGTTGTTAGAGAGGATTAACTACTTCCACTAATGGTAGTGCTCCGGCTGCTGGAGCTTCATTATTCTCAACTTTTGTTCTTTGTCTGATGGAGGCTGTACCGCAACAAAGAAAAGTAAGACCTCAATTTCGAATCCTCTGCTATAAAACCACAAGCCCTACAGGAGATGTGATATAGTAGAAGTAATGGCATATAAAAGTGCTGCGTTTTTATGACCCTTTCTAATAATAAAAACCTTGAGAGCATACTTTTGTATTCAGTGACTGGTTGTGAATTTCAGACTAATGTATCTGAAATGCTCTCAATTTAAAGTTTTTTCATCCCAATAGTATTACAGTTTAAAGAAGCGAGTGACTGCTTGAGATTGAGATATCAGTACATTCTGGGTTTGTGTCAAATGCCTCGACTCCTGACACAAGTTACATCCCAACAGAGTATGGGAGAGGCCAGAGTTATGTAAAAGGACCATCACGACATTTAATGAACATTGCTGAGGATTCTGTTAAATAACTTTACCATGGGTAGCAAGGTCTGTTGGGAGTGAAATGCTCCCATGACCTTGTTTAAGCCCTGTGGTAAATTGGACTGTGACAGGCTAATTAATGAACTGCTATTTTCACCTATAAAAATATGCTAAGTTCAGGAGAGGTGTGTATGCTTGGGCGTGTGGAGTGCTAAAAGACCTTTGGGCTTAATTAATGGACCTTGTTAAATTGTGTATGTGTGTGTGTATATATATATATATATATATATATATATATATATATATATATATATATAAATATATATATAGGAGTGTAGATGTGTTTTCTCTGTGTTGGACTAAAAGAAATGGTCTAGAGGAAATGAGAGGGTGAGAATAACTGGGCTCACCGCTCCTCAGCCCTGAGGTACTAACAGATTTGGCTAGATTCCAGTCTGACCTATTTCCTGCGATATACGTTCCCTGCTATATATGTTCCCTCCCTTACATATCGACTACTAATCGACCGAATGTGTTACCGGGCTTTCTGACCTGTCTCATAATTTGGCATTCTCTGCATCCATGCGAGTATTACAGCCTCTGAAAGAGTGTATAGCAGATTTACACAAATACTTCTTGCAGATTTTTGATATATATATAGATAGATAGATAGATAGATATATATACACACACACACACACACACACACACACACACACAGTATGTTTGTGTAATGAACAGAAAGGCAGGTAAATATCTAAAAGAGACTGTAGACCTCTCTTCATCTCTCCCTCTGCACTGTGGTTGGTGCTAGACTGAGAACTGAGCCCCTTAGCAAGTAGCTAATTAGCCAGCCGACTGTCCGGCCACTAAATTAGTAAGATGTAACAACTTAAGGTTTCATTCATATACTCAGTCAGTAGTCTCGCTTTGCCAGACCCTCCTCCAAAGCGTGCTGAAGGAGAGTCTGGCTACTCCACAAAGCATTCGGGGATGGGAGGATGGTTTAATGGCATTTCTTTAAACCAATCCGAATCATCAAGGTGGGGTGCTAAACTCCACACAGAGCTGCTAAAACTAATAGTCATGCGAGAAAACTCAGATTGGACAGATAGTCTAGCTAGCTGTCTCCATTTACCATGCAGTGATCTGAGGAGCAGTCAACAATAGTCCTCATAAATCCACTGTTTAAAATTCCAACACAAAGAAAGCGGAAGGAAACAGAAAATACATGCATCCGGCGGAATTTCCTGCAGCACCGGGGCAATCCCGGAAGTGGAACGCGAAGGATATAGACTAGCTAGTCAGGTACCTTGCTCCCCACTGCAGAGAGACTTCTTTGCCTAGAGAACGGATGACAGATGGACAATCTGGTTTGCCATCTCCCAGTGTCCGCTGTCATCTCGGCAGGGAGTGAAGCAGAGTTGGATCTGTGCTGCAGCTGGCTGATTTTTTGTTGTATGTATCATCAAGGTTTGTTTATCTGGTTTCCCTTTTTGAATGACAAATAGATTACAGCCACCTGCTGGCATGGAGAGTTATTTCGTTATGCAGGCGCATAATGTACATAGTGTAGGGCTGTTGGAACGAATACCGAAAGTCGAGTATAATTTGAATAGTAAAAGAAGCAATACTATTCGAATGCTGAAATTACTATTCGAATGTGAGTTTTTATAAATATGTTGGCTAACGATAGCTAATCTCCCTCTTCTTGCCTTGGCCCACCTGCATGTGTCACTCATGTCACGTCTTATAAAAATAAGTAAGCGGGAGTGAGAAACACAGGCATTGTGATATCTAAGCTAACGTTACGTACCGAGTAACGTTAGTACAGGGGGGAGTGACAGGCTGCGGCTGGAAATCGGAATGGAAATAGTTTTGACATGACTTTAAAATGGACATCCACCGAGCCAAAGTGCTTATGTTAACATTAGTTAGCTCGTTCTTGTTTCCTAACTGCGTTGCGAGTTATAGTAACGTTAGCTTAGCTGGGAGCTTCATGGAGAAAGCTAAAGTTTATGTTAGCTGCCCTACAGCTGTCAGAGTTAGCTTCAACTTCATATATTACCTTCTAATAGATGTATTCTCAGTAATATGACAATCTGCAAGAAACAGGTTGCTAATAAATCACTTAAATAATAGTGACAGCACAGTTTGGCTTAGTTATCAATGCCGATAGCATCGTTTGTCACTTAGTTTATGACAAATCGTTTCGGCTGTACTTTCAAACATGATGTTATTGTGCTAACCGAGCACCATTAGCCCTTACAACAGAGCAGCTTTAATACACTTGTTAGATAATGTTTCATTACAGAGTTCTGTTGATTTGTGTTTGTTGCTGTGTACTCGTGGTGGAAAATGAATGTAAACAAAGTTGCATGCAATGCGCCATGACGTAGGTCCCCTTCAAGGCCAGGCCTTTAGCCAGGCTTAGAGCCCTTTATTTAGAGAGTGTGGCCAACTAGGGAATCGAATGTTCTGAGCTATCCCGTTATGCGATTGGTTCCGAGGTGGTCACGTGTTTCGTGGACTCCATGTTGGATACCAACATTCATCTGATTCCCACTGACACAGTGCAGGGAATAGTGGAAAAATTTAATGAAATTATTTAAAAAATGACATAAATCACTGAAGAAATGCCCAACTGTTGCGCGTTTGGCTGCAATGAAAGACAGGGAAGCAGCAAAAGATTTCACAAGTCCCCCCGTGAACCAAAAAGGCGAAAAGTATGGGAGCTGTTCATTATTGTGGGAGGTAAATGTCAATTTCTCTCTTTAATATGATAACAAATTACATAGGACAGATATAGTAATACCATTGTTAATGTGTACCATGCTGTCAAAAATGTTCTAACACTGCTTAAGAAATTGAATGAAGTTTGAAGTTAGCCTTATGCTAGCGTTAGCTTTTTCGCTAGCACTCCATGTGCCTGACTCCATCTGCAGGTGGATCACTGACTTCCTGTCTGACAGGAAGCAGCATGTGAAGCTGGGGAAACACGTCTGCGACTCACAGACCATCAGCACCGGATCCCCTCAGGGCTGTGTTCTTTCCCCCCCTGCTCTTCTCCCTGTACACCAACAGCTGCACCTCCAGTCACCAGTCTGTCAAGCTTCTGAAGTTTGCGGACGACACCTCCCTCATCGGACTCATCCAGCTGACCACCTGGTGACCTGGTGCAAGCAAAACAATCTAGAGCTCAACGCTCTAAAGACAGTGGAGATGGTTGTGGACTTCAGGAAGAACCCAGCCCCACCTGCCCCCATCACCCTCTGTGGCTCCACAATTGACACTGTGGAGTCTTTCCGCTTCCTGGGAACTACCATCTCCCAGGACCTCAAGTGGGAGCTGAACATCAGCTCTCTCGTGAAGAAAGCACAACAGAGGATGTACTTCCTGCGGCGGCAGAAGAAATTCAACCTGCCAAAGACAATGATGGTGCACTTCTACACAGCCATCATTGAGTCCATCCTCACATCCTCCATCACCATCTGGTACGCTGCTAGCACTGCCAAGGACAAGGGCAGACTGCAGCGTGTCATTCGGTCAGCAGAGAAGGTGATTGGCTGCAATCTGCCGCCGCTTCAGGACCTATACGCCACCAGGACTCTGAAGCGTGCTGGAAAGATTGTGGCCGACCCCTCCCACCCCGGACACAAACTCTTTGAGCCACTCCCCTCTGGCAGGAGGCTGAGGTCCATCAGGACCAAAACCTCACGTCACATGAACAGCTTTTTCCCCTCCGCCACTATCCTTATTAACAAGGCCCAGAAACCACCCTGACTCTCCACCGTCATGCCACTGTTCTCTCTCTACTGTAATGCTCTTTGCTCTTTATTTTTTATTTATATCTTTATTTATTCTTTATTTTTAACTTAATACATACTGTGTAAATATACTTATACTTATATTGTTTGTACCTATACTTATATTGTTTAATATTCAATCTAAAGAATGTGTGACGTGCACCAACAACACCAAAACAAATTCCTTGTATGTGTTAAAAAACGTACTTGGCAATAAAACCCTTTCTGATTCTGATTCATGTACCTAAATGCTTGTGATCTTGTCATATGGCTTTTGGTCTCGACCGAGCCCAGTTGTCTTTATTATGTTCATAACAATATTGGAGGGAAAGTGAAACACAGCTTGAACGGGGATGTTGTTCGGCTTTTCACAAGTTTAGACAGCTAGCTAGCTAACGCTACGCCACCGTTTGCTAACGTTAGCACAACAGCGTTAGCTTAGCCTGCTAGGTAAATATTATGACTGCCTTCGGCGTTTCCACGTTGTCAACATAAGACCTGTGGCATTAGTGCACCTTTTGTACCATCAGCTTTGCTCCTCTGAGATGGGTGGGGTTTTGTTACGTTACACAGAAAGCTAACTGGCTATAGTTAGCCTGTACTATGCTAGCGGACATTAGAATGGTAAACACTGCTCAGAGACTTATTAGGCGACTGGTCACTCACTACATGGGCCTTTTTTAGAGGCCCATTTACGATATAGAAGGTAAATATACACTGGAATATTTCCGTAAGGGCCTTTTACATATTGACAAACATTGATAATAACATGTATATGCCCGTTTATGGTGAAAATAAGCGATTTATTTCAAGATAGCATATTCGCCCCGTAGGGTTACACTGTAGAGTCATCTGACGTTGGTATCCAATATGGCGCCCATGATTTGAGTTGGCCACACTCTCTAAATAAAAGGCTCTAGCCAGGCTAATGTTAGAAGTCCCTCTAGTGGACAGAACATGTAACAATAACCACATGCTTATAGTGGCATTGACAATGCATAAGCCTGAGTAGTGTAGTACATATTAATAACAGCTGCATTTGAGCATTTAATATTTAAATATTATTTGAATATTTAAAAAAAAAAAAAAAAAAAAAATTTGAATGGTATTATAGAGGAAGATTGACAGCTCTAACGTGGTGGTTGCCCGTAGTCGGCCTTCATTGCCACTAATTCTTTGCCGTGTGCCTGGTGTGTCAGGGCCTTAAGGACTGTGGCCAAATATCTACGACTCTTCTACTTCAGTCATTTTCACTGATAACACTGACATGTTTAAATTTGGAAGGAACGTTTTGGGGGACTTAAAACAAACCCCTACATTTTGAGTTTCTGGTGTGATGGTGTTTCTTTTTTTTTTTTTTTTTTACTGGTGGCTCTAGCTATCTGGCAATTAAAAGATTAATAATGAATATCTATTTTGTAATTTCAGGCAAGTATACAGGGTCACTTCTTCAAGTGAGTGGAGCATGGAACTATATTGATGACAATGTGGTTTGAACTAATAGCCTTTTAAAATGAGCTATTGATCCTTCCTGGTAATTATTTTAAAAGGAACCTTGAAGAGAAAACTACTTTGAGGATGGACTCAAAGTGTGAAGGAACAGGGAGGGATACACTCACTTAACAGACATCCAGCAGCAAGATATCTATACAAAGTGCTGACTGTGTCTAAGTGAAGAAAAGATACATTTTTAAATTGACTCCACACAAATCACATTTGATCGTGTTCAAGAAAGGCTAATAGCATTTGGGAATGGGTGGCAGAGATTGATTAGGTGGTTTTGAAATCTGATCTATCTTTTTAATCAAGTCTTGATTCACTTCCTCACAGATCAATTATGAGAATTTACGATGCAATACTTTGCTGGAATAAACCTCATTAAACAAATCATATATTTCTCTTTGACAAAGTGTTTATTAAACACCTAAAAAGAATCAAAGTTTAAAATCAAATACATATCAAACTATAATGTGAAATATACCTAATAAATGTGCTGCATGTTTGTCGTAAATTGACTGTGTATTTGCTGTTATTTTATGCTCCTGTATCTTGTGTTACTACAGGAAAAAATGCCTGCACACTGACACCCCCCTTCTCTTACCTTCCACTCCACTTATACACTTGACACGGTCGCGGACCTCCACATTGTATCCCTCAAATGACATGAAGACTCCATTGGGGTGGTAGGGCTCACGCTGTGCGTAAACCTTTGAATAGCTGTGCTGGAACTCAAACCGATCGTAGCCGTCGTACTGCACCACTTTGCCGTACACTTCAAAGTATTTTTCCATCCAGCTGAAGGGCAGGTATATCTCGCCGCCCTCCCGCCGGCCTTTGATTGTAGATTCATCATTGATCAGACAGTCGATTTCTTCATACTTGATTCCTGTGACAACCCCAACAACAGGCGGGGGCTCTGGAGGTTGTGGAGGGTGTTGCTGGCTGCTGATGCTAGCATCACCCACCTTGGGACTTGGAGCCACTAAGGCAGCACGGGGAAGGAAGCGTAGGGAGGTGTCACTGGAGCAGCGGTTCCACAGCAGCACAGTGATGAGTGTAAAGAGGGCACAGATAACGATGAGGGTCTTGTAGTTCACCCGAGCAGCCAGGCAGCGCATGGTCACAACTCGCCTGCATGACACACAAACACAAGAGTTCATTAGAAGCATGATGTATGATTGATCATTTGTTGAGAATCTACAACTCTCAACCCTGTGGCCTTGCAGCCTTATATATTTTTTTTAAAGCCCATCAAACAAACACTCTCCTGATATCCCACTTAATCACCATTATTATTATCATCATCATCATCATCATCATCAAAAGGGTAATGTGGAAAAGCTGCAAATCTAAATGCAGTGACGTAACGTCAGTACATAACATCTAATGCAACTTCCATAAGAAGGGTGAGTAAACTGACATGCATAAAAGAGACTGGGTAACTGTAAAATCTGCCTTTGCATGTAGCACATCAGTAATCACATTTCTCCTCTACCCCTGACTTGGAGCCATGACTTCACAATATACTTTTTATTGTAAGAACACTTGGACTGACACTGACGGTGCAGTGAAAAGGACATGCTCTGCGTGGGCACAGTGCAGTTTGTTCTTTCAGCAACAGTGGGTCCGAAGTTCACAAATAGTCAAATGTTTAGCAGTGGAAACGGACTTACCTAGACTTCTAGACTTTTTAATAAGAACATTTTAAAACAAGAATGCATTGCTATGTGTGATGATTTTTCCTTTGATCCTGCAGCATTTCTGTTACAGCGGGCCCTGTTTGAAGTCTTTGTCATTTGAACCCGGTATACATGAACAAGACATTAGCTTTCTCCAGGAGAATTCTACCTGGCAAAATCTCTAATCCCCTACCTCTATTACTGATACCAGATTTCTGGTTTACATGACGTTTCAAAAAATAAAACAAATCAGCTTGCTGGAGAAAGCTGACTGTAACCTGTTTACCCATGTGCATGTAAATGCACACAGCGACATAACTGCTCTGCTCTATTACAATAATTTGAAAATCTAAGATCAGTGAAAAGTCTGTTATCCAGTGATTCTCTCATGAAACGCTAAACTACAAACCCAGGGGAATGCTGCTTGGAACAACTTTCCCTAAATAGATAGGTATATATATATTTTTCTGGTCCAGAAAATCACATTGTATGATTTTTAAATCCTTAATTTGCATTTTATTGCATGACATAAGTATTTGATCACCTACCAACCAGTAAGAATTCCAGCTCTCACAGACCTGTTAGTTTTTCTTTAAGAACCCCTCCTGTTCTCCACTCATTACCTGTATTAACTGCACCTGTTTGAACTCGTTACCTGTATAAAAGACACCTGTCCACACATTCAAACAGACTCCAACCTCTCCACAATGGCCAAGACCAGAGAGCTGTATAAGGTCATCAGGGATAAAATTGTAGACCTGCCCAAGACTGGGATGGACTACAGGACAATAGGCAAGCAGCTTGGTGAGAAGGCAACAACTGTTGAAGTTCAAGATGACGGTCAAGCTCCCTCGGTCTAGGGCTCCATGCAAGATCTCACCTCGTGGGGCATCAATGATCATGAGGAAGGTGAGGTTTTTAATAAGAACATTTTAAAACAAGAATGCATTGCTATGTGTGATGATTTTTCCTTTGATCCTGCAGCATTTCTGTTACAGCGGGCCCTGTTTGAAGTCTTTGTCATTTGAACCCGGTATACATGAACAAGACATTAGCTTTCTCCAGGAGAATTCTACCTGGCAAAATCTCTAATCCCCTACCTCTATTACTGATACCAGATTTCTGGTTTACATGACGTTTCAAAAAATAAAAAAAATCAGCTTGCTGGAGAAAGCTGACTGTAACCTGTTTACCCATGTGCATGTAAATGCACACAGCGACTATAACTGCTCTGCTCTATTACAATAATTTGAAAATCTAAGATCAGTGAAAAAGTCTGTTATCCAGTGATTCTCTCATGAAAGCAGCTAAACTACAAACCCAGGGAATGCTGCTTGGAACAACTTTCCCTAAATAGATAGGTATATATATATTTTCTGGTCAGAAAATCACATTGTATGATTTTTAAATCCTTAATTTGCATTTTATTGCATGACATAAGTATTTGATCACCTACCAACCAGTAAGAATTCCAGCTCTCACAGACCTGTTAGTTTTTCTTTAAGAACCCCTCCTGTTCTCCACTCATTACCTGTATTAACTGCACCTGTTTGAACTCGTTACCTGTATAAAAGACACCTGTCACACATTCAAACAGACTCCAACCTCTCCACAATGGCCAAGACCAGAAGAGCTGTATAAGGTCATCAGGGATAAAATTGTAGACCTGCCCAAGACTGGGATGGACTACAGGACAATAGGCAAGCAGCTTGGTGAGAAGGCAGCAACTGTTGAAGTTCAAGATGACGGTCAAGCTCCCTCGGTCTGGGGCTCCATGCAAGATCTCACCTCGTGAGGGCATCAATGATCATGAGGAAGGTGAGGTTTTTAATAAGAACATTTTAAAACAAGAATGCATTGCTATGTGTGATGATTTTTCCTTTGATCCTGCAGCATTTCTGTTACAGCGGGCCCTGTTTGAAGTCTTTGTCATTTGAACCCGGTATACATGAACAAGACATTAGCTTTCTCCAGGAGAATTCTACCTGGCAAAATCTCTAATCCCCTACCTCTATTACTGATACCAGATTTCTGGTTTACATGACGTTTCAAAAAAATAAAACAAATCAGCTTGCTGGAGAAAGCTGACTGTAACCTGTTTACCCATGTGCATGTAAATGCACACAGCGACATAACTGCTCTGCTCTATTACAATAATTTGAAAATCTAAGATCAGTGAAAAGTCTGTTATCCAGTGATTCTCTCATGAAACGCTAAACTACAAACCCAGGGGAATGCTGCTTGGAACAACTTTCCCTAAATAGATAGGTATATATATATTTTTCTGGTCCAGAAAATCACATTGTATGATTTTTAAATCCTTAATTTGCATTTTATTGCATGACATAAGTATTTGATCACCTACCAACCAGTAAGAATTCCAGCTCTCACAGACCAGTTAGTTTTTCTTTAAGAACCCCTCCTGTTCTCCACTCATTACCTGTATTAACTGCACCTGTTTGAACTCGTTACCTGTATAAAAGACACCTGTCCACACATTCAAACAGACTCCAACCTCTCCACAATGGCCAAGACCAGAGAGCTGTATAAGGTCATCAGGGATAAAATTGTAGACCTGCCCAAGACTGGGATGGACTACAGGACAATAGGCAAGCAGCTTGGTGAGAAGGCAACAACTGTTGAAGTTCAAGATGACGGTCAAGCTCCCTCGGTCTAGGGCTCCATGCAAGATCTCACCTCGTGGGGCATCAATGATCATGAGGAAGGTGAGGGATCAGCCCAGAACTACACGGCAGGACCTGGTCAATGACCTGAAGAGAGCTGGGACCACAGTCTCAAAGAAAACCATTAGTAACACACTACGCCGTCATGGATTAAAATCCTGCAGCACACGCAAGGTCCCCCTGCTCAAGCCAGCGCATGTCCAGGCCCATCTGAAGTTTGCCAATGTCCATCTGGATGATCCAGAGGAGGAATGGGAGAAGGTCATGTGGTCTGATGAGACAAAAATAGAGCTTTTTGGTCTAAACTCCACTCGCCGTGTTTGAAGGAAGAAGAAGGTTGAGTACAACCCCAAGAACACCATCCCAACCGTGAAGCATAGAGGTGGAAACATCATTCTTTGGGGATGCTTTTCTGCAAAGGGGACAGGACGACTGCACCGTATTGAGGGGAGGATGGATGGGGCCATGTATTGCGAGATCTTGGCCAACAACCTCCTTCCCTCAGTAAGAGTATTGAAGATGGGTCGTGGCTGGGTCTTCCAGCATGACAACGACCCAAAACACACAGCCAGGGCAACTAGCTCCGTAAGAAGCATCTCAAGGTCCTGGAGTGGCCTAGCCAGTCTCCAGACCTGAACCCAATAGAAAATCTTTGGAGGGAGCTGAAAGTCCGTATTGCCCAGCGACAGCCCCAAAACCTGAAGGATCTGGAGAAGGTCTGTATGGAGGAGTGGGCCAAAATCCCTGCTGCAGTGTGTGCAAACCTGGTCAAGAACTACAGGAAACGTATGATCTCTGTAAAAATTACAGACCTCTACATGCTTTGTAAGTGGGAAAACCTGCAAAATCGGCAGTGTATCAAATACTTGTTCTCCCCACTGTGTGTGTGTGTGTCTGTCTATATATATATATATATATATATATATATATATATATATATATATATATATATATATATATATATATATATATATATATGCTGATAGCCCAATTGTAAAATACTGTATATGAAAGAAGACCTCAAACAATGCAATGAGATTGGATGTTACTAGATCAATCAGTCTGGATCCATGTTTTCATGTCCTCCGTGTTTCTCTGGCATTTCCACCAGTGAGAAATCAATATGCATACTGAGGTCTCCTCCTCCACACTAATTACAGCTTAAAAATCACTATTTCAGTGACAACAGAGCCAGGTCCTCTGATGACAGAGGAAGGAGGAGGAAAAAAAACTACTATTCCCCAAGTTCATTTCAATAAACCAAACTTCAACTAGACACTGCCAAATGTCACCTCAATTAATGTACATTAATTGCACAATAGCAATGCCCTACAGCACTGCAGAGTCAAATTATAGTGCTAGCAGTCTCTTGATACAAGTTAATTGCTTAGACAACTCTTACTAAATAGGAAAGAGGACTTCCAGAGTGCTTAAACAAGCAAATGTTGAGGGAGTGCAAGTTGTGGAAGATGAAGAATAGCCTCCCACTAAATCAAGGCTTTTAAAACTATAAAAGCCAAACTGTGAATTTAGGTTTTGTTGTTGGTTTGTGTGTAATAAAGGGGTTGAGATGTGTCCACTCAAATAGGCGCACAACAAGATACACAACTGAATCATGTTCGTTCCACAAGAAAGAGAAAAAGAGAAGTTGAAAAGGTAATTATTTTCTTCCATATAAGCCCTAATTTAAAACATTTTGCGGATGTGTTCCAGTCAGTGGTACCTCTGTGTAGGCTGCCCTGATTATTTCCACACTGTCATTGATATTCAGAGAAATGTTGGTGCTGCTTGGTGCAATGATGAAAGATTGCGCCGACAGGAGCTCTGACAATGCTAAAAATGCGAGGGAGAGGGCCTGGGGACTGCACCCTGAAAGATAAGTAGGACCGGCCCTGTCAAGTAACGGACTATAAATAATGGGTTCTTTTTATAGTGATTTGTTGCCGCTGTTGAGCTCAGGCTCAAGGTGGATAGACATGGGCTTAAGCACTGCAGCATGGAGAGTATCCTAATGGCTCGCACTGACCACAAGACAATTCGTCTAAGCCGTGTCCCATTCCCTGAACGAAATTGACACGCAACAGTAAGCACACTGGAAGAGGAGTTAATGTCACAAGTTACAAGATGCAGTTTGTCATCAAAAATCATGAATGTTTTGATTCAGGTGTTCTCTCTCTCTCTCTCTCTCTCTCTCTCTCTCTCTCTCTCTATTTCTCATCCACATCTGACACATAAATAGGCATTTGTTCATTTACCACTTGGTTCAAACTAGCTTGAGAGGTTGAAACTTGAGGTTACTAATAACTATCTAGAATGATGGAAATTTCATTTAAAAACCAACAGAAAGGGAGAAAAAAAAAGACAGTTTGCATGACAGTTAACAGAAATTTCAACTAAAGAAAGATGTAACTGCAATTGTTCCATATGTTATTGCAATAAATGAAAAAAAAATAGCAGATCAAACTCAGCAACATTTATAA
Organism: Sander vitreus; assembly: GCF_031162955.1. Lineage (NCBI taxonomy): Eukaryota > Metazoa > Chordata > Actinopteri > Perciformes > Percidae > Sander > Sander vitreus. The sequence goes on along the minus strand of NC_135855.1, from coordinate 13,921,993 downwards.
AGAGCAATGCGATACGTGACCGTGATATATTTGGCAAGGCATCTTGCAAATATCAAGCCTGGTTCTTTATGACAAAACTCACTTAAGACACAGTTAAAGAGGTCAAAAATAGGGGCTACTCTTCTCACAGCAAGGTAGCGACAGGGCATGTATTCTAACCTGTTTGAAAACGGGAGATGGCTCTCAATCAGTGAGTTAAATGCGTTCTAAAGCTGGGTCATTGCTTCATTTATTCTGTTGCTTATCCATATTAACTCGTTCCATGTTAGATTTCATCCCGTTTATGGGGGGAAACATGTAATACCGATTCCAGGAGAGCACTGAAAGCAGGTGGTTAAGTGTATTGACTCTGGAACAATACAGAGTCCATACAAACCACATGGACTTGAAGGCTGGGACAGCGATAGGCTGCTATTCATTGTGAATGGGACTCGTTGACACAGCGCAGGGGAGATCTGGCAAAATGATGCAGAATCATCCAGCAATAAAGTTGAACCTGGCTGGACTTTTGCTGCATCCCAATGCAATGTCACCTGGCAGGCCGCTGTGTTGAACCAATAAAATATGCGCAAGTGCACATTCCTGGTGGATTACTTTGTCACGGGAATACAGTATTGTTTACCTTGCGATTGTTGCGACGAAAGATAAAATTGCTGCCATCATAACTTTTCCTGAATGTGAAGTGCTTTGGCAACTGATAAACCTTGAAATGCATTAATCTTTTATTCAAACTTAAACAAGGCAACCCCCAATAGACAACCCCCCCCCCACCAATGCAGGATGCTGCATTGTTTTAATGCAGGGCTGTTTTTTTTTTTGTTTTTTATGTCCTGTTAACTAAGTTGACAATAATAATAATTCAGTTTAACAATGTTATTTCTCCTCTTAACTGTGTTCCCACAAATAAGGATGTCTGTAAATCACATCTGCTGCTTTTGCATGAGTTAATTACAAGACAGCATTTAGCTAGTTGCTCAGACAGTAGCTGCATTGTCTCTGGTGCATTATTGACCCAAATTCATTTACATCTATCAGGAGGGGAAAAAAACTGCATCGGTTGTTCAGTTGTTTGTATAGTGACTGTCCTCGCTCAGTAGCAAAGACAGGAGTTGAGTGGTGTGTTATACGACCACAGAAGCTTTTACGGAGGAGGTCAGAATGAATAGTTGAGAGTACAACAGGTATGAATGAAACACTGGAGACTGCAGTTTGTCTCCTGGGGCCCGTTTCAGGAAGGAGGTTTAACAAACTCTGAGTCTAACCCTGAACTCAGAGTTGATTTACCCTGAGATGGGAAACTCTGAGTTTTCGGTTCCAGAACAGCTGATTTGAGTTGGTTCAATCAACTCAGAGTAGGTTCACTCAGAGTTAAGCGCGTGCACCACCACTACAAAAAGGCAGCATAAATGAAGCCATGATACTACGATTCACCATGGCAACAACCACAAACAAATGGGTTGGCGTACTTTACCCTTTGGAACTGGAACTACTCATGGGCACCTACAGCGAGTTTGAACATATATTTTGATAAAAAGCAACACAGCTGTTGCTGCAAAAGAGCGAGAATTGGTTTGGGAGAAAATTGCTGCTCGAGTCAATGCGTAAGTTCCAATATAGTGTATACATTTCCTATTATAGCACAAGTATAATATTACTGGTGAATTACTGCTATTATTCAATAGTATTCCACCAGTTTTATAATATATTTTATAATCTAATTTAGGTGCAATCCTGCGGGCAAAAAAGTCCTAGGCCTACTAATTCCATTCTGAGGTTGCAGCACCATGTCATTAACAGAATTATAATTTATAATCATTTATTTCAAAAGGGTTTTACATCATTCACCTGCAATGCTGTGGAACTCCTTTTTAATGGCTCTCACTGGTTTGTGTCCAGGGAACACTACAACGTTTAAAAAACGTTTCAGAGCGATACACACTTTTCTGATGGCTATGCATGTGGCTTTACTAATATACTCCCCAACATCAATGTTGAAAACTGCAGTTTGCAAAAAAAAACATATAGGACACAAAGAATCTGCTGGGATGTAAGAGCATGTCCTCGATGGGTATCGCTATTCAGGACAGATAATGTTATGTAGGCTACATATCTGATGGACTGAAGAAAAAACCGATACCACTCAAAAAGGTAGTTATCTGAAAAATACATCTAGTCGAGGCCTCAATATCATCTCCTGACGTATGATTAACTCCCTGCAAAGAAATACAGCTTCTTCATCAACGGGATCATCGGAAAAAAGGACATGAACCTTTTTAAAAAAAAATTTTTTATTCATGCAGATGACAAAACTGCACTAAAATGTGCCTGATACACACTGAATGAATGAATGAGGAAATGGAAGAGTGCTGTGTCAGAGGGAGGAGACTGAGAGAAACGCGAGGTTACTGGAAGAAAACCTGCTCCCGACCAGGTTAGGTTCACAGATTCAGTTACCATAGTAACTGGCTCTGAGGTTAAGTTACCTCTCTTTCTGAAACAGAAAACCCAGAGTTCCCCCTCATCTTAGGGTTAACAAACTCAGAGTTTCCACTAAACCTGCTTTCTGAAACGGGCCTCTGTTCCCTACCAATGTCCACTTTATTTTTTTTTACCATAAAAGACAATCTTTCCCTAACCAAGGCCACAATCTTTAGCTAACCTTCAAGTTGTTTTCAGACATTAACCATAGTGGTGGAATATCAGAAAAAGCTTTGGAACAGTAGCACGCATCATTTTTATTTTACTGTTTAGGTATCGGGGCTTGTTTATAAGATATGCACAGACCTTTGTGTAATCCACTTGTTATCAGCTCAACTCAGAAAGTGTTGTGTAAATATAATCCCTCTGGAAGGAAAACTACGCTGACATAAAATACATAAAAAAAGACAGATGCAACTGGACAGCAAGTTAAAGACAATCCTGTTGGGGGATAAAAGTATTTCATGCTTGACAGATTAAGGAAAAAGACGCTGGAAAACAAAAGCAGCTTTTCAGTTTACGTGCACCCAATGTCCCGCCTCAAGAAATCGAAAGCCTGAAATAGCAGGGAGTGACTTGCTGAGGCTTTCGATTTTTATATGATGGCATCATTCTTTGTGGATACCTGAATAATCAAACCATGTAAGGCAGAGAAAGGTATGAAGGAAAGCTTTGGCATATTTCTTTTTTTTTTTTTATGAATCAAATCCAGTTCCCCTTGTGCACCCAAACAGCAATATACCACCTACTGTTTCACAAACCATAAGGCCTGTAATTGTTGCAACATTACAGTAGCTCTGGGGTCAATGATGACTGAACAATTCATCAGTTGAGAAAATAAGAATCAGATTAATCAAAAATGACAATAGTCTTAAATTCGGTACAGTATGCTAACATTTACAATCTGCTGGGAAATCCCAACTGAGCTTAATGATCTCAGGCTGGCAAGTCCTGATGCGGACAGTTCTACACTGTAGATGCTTGAGCAAACATCTGCTTCACTGAGAACAGGATGAGCAACTTCACAGTCTTGAATTCCCAGGGTGCTTGCATATCTAGCTTTTCTGCTGCTTCTGCAGATCAGCAAAGGCTTGAGACTTTGATGGGGAGCATTTGCCTTTGAGCTGTGATGGACTTTAACATATGAGGGATCTCTGGGTGCCCTCATGGTTGCTTCATCAAATGTAGCAAGAAATCCCCTGGCTTAAAACTATGAGTATTAATTCTGACTGACAAAATCAACATATGAAAATATTTGGATGTCTTTATCCCCCAAAATCCCTAATAACAACAAGGCTGGATAATTTCTAGCAGGCAACTAATACTACAATGTTTTTTTAATGATGAGAAAGGGTTAGGCTAGGTGTTTTCATGAAATCAAATTTCAGCAAAAAGACACTGACTTTGTTAAATGCAGTTTGAGTAAAACCAGCTGCTAATCTCTGTCCTGATCCCTAGTGCAGAATGTACAACATTTACAACATGATGAAACTGCTGCAGCAGTGAGCATAGGGATGGGTGAATGGAGTTGTTTTTCTTCTCCTGCTGTCCTCTGGTGTAAAAATCATGAGCAGTCATCACAGCAATAAAAGCGGAGTGCTCGTGAGCCACCCTTGGGGAGCTATTGGAGCAGAAGCCAGGTGCATGTGTGAGATTCAGGTGTTGTAGCCCTAACTAAACTCCTGACATTTTCACTGCTCTCCTCAACGGGTGAAGTAAGGTAGGGGTTTGAGACTGCCTGTAAATTATCAAGCTGTAAGGCATGTTATCCCCTGTAGAGATGGGATGGATAGTGAGTGAGTGAGTGAGTGAGTGAGTGAGTGAGTGAGTGAGTGAGTGAGTGAGTGAGTGCACATAGGGATGTTGTTCGGGGTGGAGGATGGGTAAAACACAGGACTCTCACCCAGGAAAGTGGGGATCGCGTCCTGCGTGTGACTTTGTGTCCCCTAAACCCAACCCCATTCTGCTTTTCCTAAACCCAACCTGCGCGTGACATTTCCTAAACCCAACCCCATTCTTGTTTTCCTAATCCCAATCGTTTCTTCTTTTCCGTGGCGTGTATGTTTACGCTGTGACGTTGCAGACTGCCGTCCGCTGTATAGAGCGTAGACATACACACGGATAGCTCAAAATGCTGACAGATAACACGCCACTTGGCTTTAGGAAAGTGGCGTGTATGTTTACACGAAGTCATATCACAATGTTCAAGGCAACAAAAATAAAATAGCATATTTATCCCACAGCCATTTAGTATGCGAGTAGAGTTAAATCTCACATTCTTGTACCATTATACATTTCAAACAATTCAGAGTTTTGGTGAACAACATAAACAGATCTGTCTGTCACCAAAATATGTTAACACTCCCTCCCAGGCCTGATTTACTAAATTTCTACAACTGACTGATCCCAGGAATTAAAAAATCATTAGAACTTGTTGTATCATAAAAGGTTCCTAAACAACAACAAGTCACAAATATAAAAGCCAGCACTGATCTGAGGTCAGTAATGGAGTTTTCACTAAACCCGCTTTCTGAAACAGGCCTCTGTTCCCTACCAATGTCCACTTTATTTATTTCTTTATTTGACCATAAAAGGCAATCTTTCCCTAACCAAGGACACACTATTTAGCTGACCTTCAAGTTGTTTAAAGACATTAACCATAGTGGTGGAATATCAGAAAAAGCTTTGGAACAGTAGCACGCATCATTTTTATTTTACCGTTTAGGTATCAGGGCTTGCTTATAAGATATGCACAGACCTTTGTGTAATCCACTTGTTATCAGCTCAACTCAGAAAGTGTTGTGTAGATATAATCCCTCTGGTAATAACACTGTTTTTATCTGGAAGGAAAACTACGCTGACATAAAATATATAAAAAAAGACAGATGCAACTGGACAGCAAGTTAAAGACAATCCTGTTGGGGGATAAAAGTATTTCATGCTTGACAGATTAAGGTGAATTCAAGGCAACAACTGACAGGGGAAAAATAAAATTGCATATTTATCCCACAGCCATTTAGTATGCGAGTAGAGTTAAATCTCACATTCTTGTACCATTATACATTTCAAACAATTTTAGAGTGTTTTGGTGAACAACATAAACAGATCTGTCTGTCACCAAAATATGTTAACACTCCCTCCCAGGCCTGATTTACTAAATTTCTACAACTGACTGATCTAAGGAATTAAAAAATCATTAGAACTTAAAAGGATGTTAAACAACAACGTTGAGTCACAAATATAAAAGCTCTGAGGTCAGTTATGGAGTAGTTAACCTTTACATTCAAGATATCTCTCTCGCTCTCTCTCTCTCTCACTCTCTCTCACTCTCATAATGACATGAAAATGGAGAAACATCATCATTTCGTAAAGCCCAACATCCCGTCTACAAATGACTTGTTATACTGCCCAACAGCCCCTAACCCAAACACATTCAGTTTACTATAACATAAGACAAAATAACCAGTAAATACTCACAAGTGAAACTGGAACCAGAGAATGTTTTCTTGAAAAATAACTTTAAATGATTAACCATTTATGAAAATAGATTCCGAGTGACACAGTTACACAGTTGGTTTCGAGTATGATCCATTGGGCCATCATGAATCTGTAAAACATGCACTAAAGACCAAAACCTTGGTCTTGTTACTCCAGGCCTGCAAGTAAGGTACGGCGACCTTTCTTCATGCATCGCTTAAAAGAGGGGCAGATGCTCAGCTAACCTTAACCAAAACAACAGACCAACAAATAAACTTGCATCACTGCTCAATGATAAAGTTTTCTTTGGATGCAGCAAAGAAGTGAGTAAACTGCTTTAAAATGAATGCGCTTGTGCGTTTTATCTCTAGTAGGAGGATTAAGCAGGTCATTACCAAAAAGCTTATAACTGATGCCTACTGAGGGATTAAGCAAACTCCAATGATCAAATGGAGAGGAGACAAGAGAGGAAATGTATAAACAAGACCTTCTGCATCATTTTAGAGGCAGGTCATGCCAGCTGCCTTGTCCTACAACATCATAGAAACAAATGTCGATCTATAAAAAGGATGCATAAGCTAAGTAACAAATCATGCTAAAAGTAGAATTTTGTGCACAAGGTATACACGTGCTGCAACAAGAATATGAACTGTGCCAACTCCAGCAGTTTTGATAGTCCCCAATTTCTTAAAAGTCCCTATTGATTTTGCTTGGGCAACATGATCTTGTTGTCAGATATCACTGCTTTCTACTGACACTGCATCTCATGTTTTTGTCAGTTAATGAAGTAGACATGAAGCCTGCAGCCTAACCCCTTTGAGTACTATAACACAAAAGTATCAGACAATTACTCAAGTGCCTTTTAACTACAAGCAATTTACACAATTATATATGTATATTTTTGCTTTTCTGCATTGACCAGCCCCTCTTAATTTGTCCTTGTGAGCTTAGTGTTTACCAAACAACTTACAAATCAGCCAAGTTGTGCAACTAGCCAAATGCCATCCTTAACTCTTTTGTATCAAATGTTAGCATTCCATAACTGAAACAATACAATTGCTTCTTCTAACTTGATTGTCAAACAAATTGTACAATAACTTGTGCAATATGTATTGACATTGCTACCAAGAAAATAACAAGTTCAATAAAGTATGTTCACTGTGGTTGTTAATGACGATTATAACACACTGACCATATGACATAGTGGTCTCAAATATCAGCCGTGGTATAAAGTGGTGTACCATTATCCAGAGGTTATAAAAGTGCTGTATGGTGTGTGCCTCTTCATGCACACACACAATTACTCGTGTTATACAAGCTTATGAACCCATAGTTAGTTCAAAGCGCTATATCTTTCCTTCTTCTGTCAAAGATGATTCAGTGATGACATAGGGAGGAATGCAGGGCTCAGGGGTACTTGTAACCGCTATGCTTAATCATTTCATCATACAATGCAGGAAATGTAAGATTTAATTTGACCATGTAATAAAGTCAAATTGGAATGCATTAGAGGTTGCACTGCATATATGTTATTTAATTTGCACTAAGTAAGTTTTTCTTCATACAACAAAAATATCCAATGTTTCAGTAAGGTCGTAACTAGAGGTTGTGCATGAGCAAAATATTAATGCTAAATGTCATCTAAATATATAACTGTATAAATTAGGGCTGCACAGAATATCGTTTTTTTGTCGTCACTGGATCTGAACTTCCGCAATAAACACATCGTGAAAGGCTGCAACATATCGCAAAAGTCACTCAGAGATTTGTTTAGTTAGTTTAAAGAAAATATCAGTAGAAAACTCATTTCCAGGTTCATAATTGTATTTTGAGGTTGTACCAGAACAGGTTTACATGGTTTAATTTTCAAAAAACACCATATTTCTGTTGTACTGCACATTGCTGCGGCTCCTCTTTTCACCCTGTGTGTTGAGCTCTCTGTTTTAGCTACAGAGTGAGGCATCACACTTCTATCCCATCTTTGTTGGGAGTCTCACATGTGCAGTAGCTAGGTAAGGACTACTAGCTAGAAGCTAGCGCTGCAAGCGGTTAGCCACCTCGTTCTCAATGGCAAAACACTGCTACAACACTGTAGAACTACTTACTTATCCCTGTTCTGCAAGAAGTCTCCCGGCTAATCCTGCCTTGTACTGACCGAAGTTGGAGAAACAGCTAGCTGATGTGGTATTAGCTAAAGTGGTTAGCACACACCAAATGTTTTGGCCAATGACGTACACGGCCCTGCCGATTTTGACCAGCTCACCCGGAGACTGAAGGCAGGATACATTCAGAAACCTGTGTCTCACTCAAAACAGCATGGATGTTTTTTTTTTTCCAAGTTTGTATGCGTGTGGAAGCACCAGAGACACAAAATAACACCCCAAATCCCAGAAAAAGGGATTTTTTTCATAATATGGGCACTTTAACATCGCTATTGTGATATTCAACAACGTTATTGCATATTTTCCTCATATCGTGCAGCCCTAGCATAAATATATATTCTGTGCATACCAATTGGGACGTGAGGACCTTGATCGTCAATGTATGTTGCCCTGACGGGAGGACTGTAATGATATTGATACTGACCTCTAATCCATTCACAAAGAAACGGCCAACTGGCTGGACATCCTGTCGACATTCACCACCGAGTCTTTCCACAGCTCCTTCTCAGGTATTTTCTGCTTTCAGTTTCCTCAGCATCTATACATGACAGAGGAGAAAGTGGAATTCCATCATTGTGGCTTAAAGTATGTATGAAAAAAAAAAAGGCCTGAATATGAACATATACACACACAAACATACTTCTAAATATCCCCGTTCACTGGTTTGGTTCATGCCATTTCAATTTATGCGTGTGTCTTTTCTCTTTGTGAAAGATGTACATCTGTGCTTATGTATTAAGTAGCCTTTAAACTTTGATTTAACTTGATGAGATTACATAAGTCTTATCACTTGTCATTAAACAAGACTAAAAGATAGGATAGCAGCCCTTAGAATACTGTCATGATTTTTATATGTTCGGTTTCCTGTTTTATTTGAAGTCTGTCTTGTCTCCCTTGTCCTACTACTTCCTGTCTTTTGTTTTCCCGCCTGTTTGATTGTTCTGCCCTGATTAGTTTCACCTGTTTCTTGTTAGTCCTTGTTAACCTGTGTATTTAGTCTCTGTGTTGTCTTTGTCTTGTGTGGGAGCATTACATTTCTGTTTACCGTGTATTCTGTTGCTGTGTGTTCTGTGAGTGCGTTTGTGTCTGGAGTCTACCTTTCGTCTCTGAGTTCCAGTTTTTGAGATCCTGTTCTGTTTGTTCTGGAATTAGTTTTTGCCTGTTGCTTTCTGGACACTTTTGGTATGTACTTCATTTTTGTTTAATAAATCATCTAAACTGCATTTGGGTCCAAGCCATTCCTGACAAACCGTGACAAGTTGCTTGTCCATGAGTTGGGAGCAGTTGAATATTCAAGTCGTTTTCCCTTCCGATTGTTTCGTTTGAGTCATTTTAAGAGGTAAACTATACTGTATTTACATGTAGTAGAATTGTTTTATTTTTTACTCCAATTTATGACCCCAAGATTCATCTTGTGACTCCCTCTGTGGGTCCACCCGACTCCCAGGTTGGGAACCACTTCCCTATAGGCCTGTGTTGCTCTTTACGTCCAACCCAACCAAAGTTTCCACCAACAAAACATTTTACTCAACCACATTCATTTCCATCAATTTCAAATGCGTGCTTATTGCTATTCTGGGTCACATCATAGTGGAGAGTGACATTGCATTGAGGGAAAGTTGGAAACAATGGACAGGCTGCTGCCACATGGTAAATATTCACATGGCTGACACAATTTAAAAAAGATTAGATAATCATGCAGAAGAATGACTTCCTCAGCAATCTGAACATCTTGGTCGATGCAGGCGCCACAATCTTCAGATAAAATCCTTTTAACGGGCTAAATGTTTCCAGAGGTAAATTTATGAGTGATTGCTCCTGCACACTAAGCAGCTTTCAATACAAACGTTTGAGGGAAATAATTATCTATTATATTATCTATCAATTATCAACTGTTGCAATTCTTTTTGATTGTAGGCAATTATAACCTTAAATCAATGCTCCACATACTCTGATATTATACATTTAGATGAGGAAACAAATACATAATTGTAATTGCAGCCATGATGAATTTATAGGCTTTCTGACAGCAGGGTCATTAATGTACAACCAATCTATCAGTGCAAATGCGCTGAGAGTGACATGGATACTTTACAACGCAATTAATCTCACCAATGTATTTCTAGCCCCTGTTGAAACTGGCTATTAAATGAAAGAATGTGCTAAATCGCCACATCAAGCGCAAAATATTGATCTTTTTATGAAATGTGCTTATTGACAAAGCACTTAAATTAGATAATGTAGAAATCTGTCATTGCATAGACAGACAGAAGGCCAATCATGACAAGATAACATTAATATCTTACAAAATAATGCAATCCAATTAAGAATAAGTTACAGGAGTCAAAGCGTGAAACTTAATTTAGATACACATTTTTGCTGTTATTCTTTCTCAACTACAGGTTAAAGCCAGACCTGAAGAACGTGACAGTAAAATATTATAGAGTGCCAGTGGCTAGTTGAACCAAAACTCTGTCTATTCACCATTAACACACTACAGCTGGTCTGCTACATAAGATGCAGAGAGATCAGCTTTCCAGCCTTTTGTCTGTTATCAGATTTACTGTACCCCAAACCTGGCTAGAGAAGCAAATTATTTAAGGCAATTTGTTTAAACCCAGTAGCTACATCCTGCATATCATGATCTATATTGTTAAAAGGTCTAAGAAACAAATTACATTCAATATTTCTGACATAATTAGGCTCTGATGGCACAAAGGGAGGATGTGTGCATTTGTGTAACCTGCCATTCTCTGAAAGACGGCAAAGGCTGTACCCAGACAGAGTGAAAAGGAAGTAGAAATGTCAGCCGTCTTAATCAATATTCCCTGAGTACTGTATGGGCATACTGATGCTTTTTTGAGACAGGTGTGCTGCAGGCAGATGGTGAGAAGTAGAAAATGAGAGTTAACGTCAGTCTAGCGCAGCTCATTATTCCTGGAGCTTATCCTGCACCATTCCTGCCATCGATGCATTTTCTAGGCAACATTTAATTCTAGATATCTCCTCTCTCTGAACATCTGGATATAGGGTTTTCTTGCTTAAAGAAGCATCTCAGTTGAGAGGCTGCACAGGCATCGACTTATACAGAAGCCAAAATCAGATAGTCAAAAATAACACACTAATCTATACATACCGGTTTTGTGGCCATTCAAAATAACAGGCATTCTGTGTTAAGATTTAGATTTTCTTTTATATTTTTAGACTTTTTATCTGCGATGGATGTTAAAAAGTGCTGGTTGTTGCCGTTTTGCACATACCTCTTGCAGTCTTTGGACAATCGAGGGTGTTATGCCGTGAGAGTTTGTTACTCCTCGGCTGAATTGAAAGGGATTGGAGCTGGCCTGGAACAATGGCAGAGTGGGTCACCGGCTACCGTGGCGGATTTCCAAGAGTTTCCGAAAGAGATAACAAGATGCAAGAGAAGTAAATCTGGCGGAGTTTTAAAGAGACTTAAATCACGGAGATGTCGGCCCTACATTCCGTCTATGATTATGGGAAATGTGCAGTCGATTGGGAATAAAATGGATGAACTAAGAGCCAATGCCCTGTTTCTCCACGAATATAGATCAATAAGCTTGATGGTCTTTACAGAAATTGGCTCAACAGAAATCAAGCTGATGAACTAAAGCTTTTCGAGGGGATAGAACAGTGGATTCGGGGAAGAAAGGAGCCGGCGAACTTATGGTGTATGTGAATGAGGAATATTGTCACCCAAATAATATGTCCATTAAGACACATACTTGTACCCCAAACTCTGAGATACTGACTGTCAGTGTTCACCCATATTATATCCCTCGTGCATTTTCACATGTGGTTGTGATGGCAGTTTATGTGTCACATAGAAATGTGTCTAAGGAGGCGGCCGAGGAGATACAAGTCTGCGTCGCCTGATGCGTTAGTCGTGATAACTGGGGAATATAATGAATGCTGAAATTAAAAGGCTATCGTTTGCTAGGGGAGACAAGAATACACTGAAAAAGATCCATAAAGAACTTAAAAGGGCAATAAATAAAAGAGAAATATCGGTATAAATGCGAAATAGAAAATTATTTTAAAGAGAATGATATGAAGAAAGTCTGGGAAGGAATGCGGTTAATGAGTGGATATGCAGGGAAAGGGAAGGTGAACAGATGGTAGTTAAGGGAATATGCTAATAACCTAAATCATTTCTATAACATATTTGACAAAATAGACTTCTCTGGTGAAAGACTTATGGAAATGATTGGGAGCACAGAGGATGATGACTATACCCTGCAAACAAGCAGGAGTTATATGGTATGTTTATGAGGCTGAAAGCTACCAAAGCAGCAGGTCCAGATGGACTGTCTCCAAAAGTATTAAAAGGCTGTGCTTTTCAGTTAGCAAGCATTTTTTCAAGTATTTTTAATTATTGTTTCTCTCATAAAGTGTTATCTGATTTATGGAAACAATCTTGCATTATACCAGTACCTAAAAAGAAAACCGCTGAGTGTATGAAGGATCTAAGACCAGTGGCTCTAACCTCCATAGCTATGAAGGTATGTGAGAAAATCGTGTTAAATAGTCTGAAGGCTCATGTGGGGCATTATCTTGACCCCTGCCAATTTGCTTATCAGAAAGGGAGGGGCAGAGGATGCTATTGTCTGTAAACTGGACAGTGTCTATGCTCACCTGGATGCAGGGGGACGGTGTGTGAGAATTCTGTACTATGATTTTAGCTCAGCGTTCAACACGATACAACCACACATTATTGTAAATAAGCTTTTGATGATGAAGGTTCCAGGTGTATTTATCTCTTTCATTCTATATTTCTTAGAGAACAGGTCTCAATTTGTTAAGCTAAACTCAAAAGTAAAGTCAGACAAGATCATGACAAACACAGGTTCACCTCAGGGAACTGTTTTATCACCCTTTTTTACCATTTACACTGCAGACTACTGTCCACAGCAGGCAAACTGTCAAGTTGTTAAATTTGCTGATGACACAGCGCTCATTGGGTTAATTGAAAATGATGACTATAGTCACTATCAAAATGAGATAAAAGCTTTTGTTGATTATTGCGACACTAATTTCCTAGAACTCAACATTAAGAAAACTAAATAATTCATAATTGATTACAGGAGAAATAAGATGACAACTGAGGCAGTGGAAATCAAAGGTTCGGTAATAGAGTGAACACGTACAAATATGTGGGCATTGTTTTTAATGATAGGCTAACATGGTCTGATCATGTTGACTTATTGGTGAAAAAATTAAGTCCACGTGTATACTGTATGAGGAAGTTCTTTAAGTCATTTAAGGTGAATACGGATGTGGTGAGAATGTTTTTTATGTCAGTGATATGTACTGTTTGGAGTTACTGTGTGGTGGTTTGGGGTGGAATGCTGGGATAACCGAGAAGGCCAGGATTGATAGAGTGACTAAAATGGCTGGAAAAATGGTGGGAGAGTTAAATACAGTGGATCAAGTATGACAACCGTCTGACAAAAAATGCAAAAATGACTCGGGTCACCCTCTTCATGGTAATTTGACTGCAGGGTTATGGAACGTAGTGGTAGGTTAAGGCCTCCTGTGACACGAACTAAGCGGTATGCTCTCTTTTATACCTCAGACTATCAGACAGCACAACAAGCACTTTTAACGTACACTTTTATAAATTTCTGTACTGTATTTATGTATTGTATTTATTGTATTGTATTTATGCGCTATTTTTTATGGGCATTAAGGGGGGTATGAGCACTGTAATTTCCATTTTTATGGATGAAATAAACTTGACTTAAACCAAAAGGATCATCACACAGGTAGTGGTATCGGCTTTTCACTTAACACATAGAAGACACAGGAGCTGAGTCTGCAAGTGTGGATGTGCCATTAGGGTTCTCAATTAGGACTCTCTTTAGTAGCCTCTGCGTGCAACGAAGATAATCAATTTATCTGATAATATGCACATATGTTTAAAGCAACGACATGAAGAAAAAGAAAACGTGTGTTGCCTATTTGTGGTTGTAAGCACACGTTTGTTTCCAGATCAAATAAAAGAATGTAAAACCTAATAGTTTACCCCACAGTGTTTTATTGTGTTCTCGGTTACGTCAGAAGAAATGATTACATTTTAGGTACTTAACAAGTCTTATAAGACAGTCCGGCAAAGAATCCTACCTTCATGAGGGTTATGCATTTCAATTTTAGTTAATACTGTTTAAGAGTGATGATTCAATTTTTATAATTTGAGGATGTGGTTTGTGGTGCTGCTAAATTGTATTGCATTATATTGACAGGTGTTTCCATTGTTTTGTTCATCCCATTTATATAAATGTGGGTAGACTAGAAACACGTATAATGCAATACAACTGCTGCCTCCAAAATGATCATTCAGGTGAGCCAACACCTAATAAAGTTTCATCAAAAACTGAGCCTTAAAACCTTTAATTTAGTGAACCTTTACCCGTAGACTTTAATTTTAGGCTAGGTGTACCTAATAAAATGGCAGCTGAGTGTAAAATTAAGCTTATTAAAAGGTAACGTATATGTAATAATATATATATGTAATAATGACATATGTAATAATGGCAGCTAGTGTTTAAAATAGTTACTGCAGTACAAATTAAAAATACTTGAGTCGTCTCCCCCGCCCCCTCCTCCCCAGACTCGAAGTTCACGTTGGTTGCCAGACTGATACCACAGCATCCACAACAATGTTGCTAGACGCTTGTCTCACATAGGCAGACATTACTCCACAGCAGAGCGGAGTAGCTAACGTTAAATGCTGGCTATATTGACAGTCATAAAAGCCCGTGCTCACGTGGAGCTCTGTAGCCAACTGACAGGCACGCTGTTTGGCTTAGAATTACGGTAGGAACTGCTAAAAACACAACAACCTCGCCGTCCTCTCCACCCGACGGACAGACACACTTTCGGCTTAGAATTACGGTGAGAACCGCTAAAAATAACACTGCCTTGCTGTCCGCTCCACCCGACTGAACACACTTTAATGACTTAGAATTACGGCAACAATCGCTAAACACACTGCAAAAACACAAACAGAAATTCCGTCACGGAAATTTCAAAAGGAGAAAATATTGTCATTAGCATTGTAAGAAAAGATAGTATTTCAACTTAGCAGGTTTCCTTAATATCTGACGCATTGGGGTCATTTTTGGATTTATTACAGTAAATATATTACATATTGGACCTTTAAGCTTCAGGAAAGACAAGTTGTGGTGCTACATTACACAGAAAAGGCCATGTATTTAATGAGTGAGATGAGTGTTGACATCCTGTAACTACTTCTTTTTTTTTTAAATGAAATATGCAATGCATCAGGATCTGTCTGATTTAGCTGAGCAGGTAATGGATTAGCAATTCTGCTCACCAATGTCCTGGAGGAAACCCTGCAGATAGTAGTTTTTTGTTTGTTTTTTTAAGTTTAAATGATTAAATTTAAATGTGATTATTTTGGTCAATTTACTGTATTTTTATTTGATTGTAACAATATGCGTAAAATATGGTTTCGTCTGGTTTTCAAAACATTCCTTAGTGTAAGTGTGTTGCGAAAAAAAATTGAGAAAAAGAGTTGGACTGTTTGAGGTGTTCTGATAAAAGGGTACATAAGTCCTTACATCTTTTAATCAGAAATGAGCACCTTCTGTGGCCATGGTATAAACTATTGCTAACAAACACTACAACAGGAAACCAAAACTTGTTGGCCAATATAATTAAATAAACTGCAATTACGTTGTCAGACATAGACCGAAGTTTAATTTCTAAAGTTGAAGTTGAACCAGGCAAGTATGAGTTTTAGAAATAATCTCTTAAGGCTGTGTTATCAAGGGCAATGCAAGCCAAGAAGCACTCCAGCTCCTCTTCAAGGTGGCTTAGCATGTGGCTCTCAAAGCTTAGCACTGTGCTGACACCATTTTCATAGCCTTTACATATTGTCCCATTTAATCGACCTTTCTCACGCAAAGAGTTGACACTTTGCATATGAATCATGAACATCAACTTTATGGCTCTCTCCTGTGAATGCATTTTGAACATTAGACTGAGGATATTCCTTTTACTGCAGCTTGACTCAAGTGATATTAGGTCATTCATTATTTTAGTCACTCCTCATTTGCTGCCATCCTGACACAAGCAGCCATCTATCAAGACTTGTAGTTGGGGTAAAAAGAGAGATGGAGACCCATCTGTTGGGCATTCATAACACATCCATTTTCTCTGGGGAGTCATTGGCTGGCCAAACACTGAATGATCGCACCACTGATGCCACCCCGGTGCCAGCCATCGTTGACCATCTGATGCCCAAAGCAATATCCAAGAATTCTGTTTGCAAAGTGAAGAGCTCAAGTAATTGTGATTTTTGCTCGCAGACCTGGAGCGAACTGATCACATGTGATCACTTCTTATCACACTTTTCATCAACTCTGCCTGTTCACACACACCAGAGGCATTGTGATGCACACATTTTCAGATTTAACGCAACATACATTCAATTAGAGTTTAGGGCTGCAACTAACGGTCTATTTTATCGATTAATCTGCAAATTTGTTACCCCCATTAATTGATGAATTGTCATATATGACAAAGAAAAGTAGCGAATCCTCACATTTCAGAAGCTAAAACCGGGGATAATAGGCTACTTGGGATTTTTGTTTTAAATATTAATGATATTAAAATGATTAATTAGTTATCAAACTAATTCATTTTCTAAAATAATTTTCTCTTAATGAATTTATTTCTGCAGTTCTATTACAGTTCAGTACAAAAGGTAGTTGCTGAATAAATGAAGCCTGCTCTTTTTCCAGGTGCTTTCTTCCAGTGTGTGGTCCACTCTGTTATGTGTGCGTACAAAGAGAAACAAAAAAAAGCTACATCTACAAGTTTAAATATGTCATTAAAAAGGAGACAAAAGAATGTTGCATGTTTTATACCAAATGTTAAATAAAACATACACTTTTTAAAAATAATTGAAACTCTTGCTCATTGGATATTCATAATGACCCGTGAAAAGCGATTAAATTGAGACAATCTGGGGTACATATTAGGGGTGCAAGATATATCAATTCAATATTGTTATCGCAGTATCACGTTGCGCAATATTATATCGAAAGTGTCGCAGTAAGTATGAAATATTTTGTGGATTGCTGCGTCCCGTCAGTTGTGTTCGATTTAGAGCCCCCTTGAAACTCTATAATGATCATCATTTCATTGGCCAGTTACTGTGCCACTTGCACATATTATGTTAGTGCACGTCAACGCACGGGTCCACTACGTGACAAACCCTATGGAGCGTACCACGTGTGTGTATATTTCAACAGAGTGACAGTGTAAGTGAAGAAATAAAGACAACAAAACGGAACGAATCAGAGAAGCGAAAGAAAAGTTGTGTCCTGTTCTCTTTATTTATTTTATACTGTACAACCAGTAAAACATGTCCTGTTCTGTAGACATGGTCCTTATTTATTTATTCATGTTTTACCAGTCCAATATGGCAGTTAGTTGAAATAAACCTTGTGTTGTATTTGTTTTGAATCTATTTTTATGCGTTTTCCAATAACTTTTGTAATTTTACATACATTTAAAAATATCGAAATTAATAGATATCGCAATATTCATAATTAATACCGCAATATTCATAATTAATATCACATTTGGTCAATATCGTGCAACCATAACACAAATTATGAACTGCAATGAAAGAATACAATGCTTCTGTATTAATACGAAGCAAGATTTTGCGTTAACGAGGTAACTTCAGGTTCAACCCAGGGTTTTGTGTATCATGGCGGAGGATCACTTGTTACCGGGTTCAATCGCCGTGGTAACTTATGCTAAACACCTAACCTGGTCGGGAGCAGGTTAAGTTGGAGATCATAGAGATCAACCGGTGTAAAAGCACCGCCTACTGACCAATCAATACTCGATTGATAACGGCACCACCGTTCTTCAGGTGGAGAGAGAGAGAGAGAGAGAGAGAGAGAGAGAGAGCTCAGAACAGTTAAAACATTTAGAGACCAACAACCCCGTTAACATTCTTTGATGGGTATTTTTTTTTTTGGAAGATATAGATTTTCAGTGGAGGGAATTACGTATAGGCTATTTATCGGCTTCTTGAGCCGTGTGTTGCCAATGCACACATCAGTTTGAATTATGTTTTTATATTTTTTTTAATTTGCTCTCACGATCGCTTCCCACTGCCAGGGTTGCAACTGAAATAAAAGGCTAAAGCAACGACAGTTTATGGAAAGGACAAGTGTAATTATGGTCAGATCTTGTGCCTGACTGATGGGGAAGTGATATTAATAAGCGTTGTGATTTACGCATAACAGCGTCAGTTATTTTTTCGTTAGTTAGTTTTCCTTCCTGTTTTAGGAAGCAGCGACTGTATTGCGTTTTGCCTGTAAAACCGTGTCTGTGTTCTTCATATTTATGTAGAATTATAGTTTGCTCTTCTTATGTAAAATATGCGGCTCTGGTAGATGTTTGCGATTGGTCGTGCTGTGCAAACACCGCCTCTTTTATGTGAACGCGCGCCGCTGGATTGGGAAACCCTGGGTTGACTGAACTAGTTGATAACCAGCGTCGTGATACAGCTTATGCGGGACCGCGGTTCTTAGGTTAGGTGAAGCCGGGTAACAGAGAAATCCAGGGCATGTTGATCTTGAATCGTAGTATAGGCCTCAGAAAATACTGCATTGCCAAATAGATCTTTAATTCACCCCCCTAAAAAAGCCACAAACCTGGGCGCCTAATCTAGTCACCAATGCTAGGCATATTCTCTCAAAAGCACAGGCCCCATGCCAACTTCTCCCAACTCTCAAAACATTTTCACACTGAATTTAGCAAACAAAGAGTGTTTCAGTGGGCCTGCATCACATGCTGGGAGATGCGTTGTGGTCGTCACAAGTGTTCAGGGATATAGACAGTAAATTCTGACATTATTTAGTGGTACTTTGCATATATTTAGGGGCTGTCGCTCCCTTTTTGTGCCCAGATTGGGTGCAGCTGTACACCCACGGTTTGCTCTCTTCTTTCCCATGCAGAGATTATTTTCCATAAAACTAAACTACTTTTTGCATTCAGTCATTAGATCACGGTTACATTAACGTCAAAGTTAAAGGGCTAGGCAACAAGCACAAACAGGCTCTGGGGAGGCAAGTGGAGTCAGTGCGCAAACGCAGCACAAACAGAGAAACGTGAAAAATGAAGCGTCTCTGAGAGCCACTCCTGCTTTGCACTCCAACTCTTAACTGAAGAAACAGGATGAAAGGATAAGACTTGGAGTGGGAGGCGTCAAAGGCAAGCTTGCAAGAGGAAGCCAAGATGAAAGTAAAAAAGAAAAAAAAAAGAGTTTGGAAGTTTTTGGAAGCTGAGTAAATACCCTTGGTGCCTGTCAAGACTCAGTGGTGCTCTCTGTAGTGAACTCCGCTTTCATTCTGCAAAAGAAGCCAATGGAAAGACCTCACCATTGGATTCCAGCAATAAGTCATATAACAGAAGCATCAAATACAACACACGGCAACCTTTAGCAACAGTAATTAACGACTTATAGTAGAGAAATTATTAATGATCTCATACGAAAGCTGAAATTGTACACTTACATCCACCAAACAAGTGTCAACATGATACTTAATTTACCACAGATATTTCAGTTCTCTGTTAGCCCAGAGTTGAAGCTCATCGTCCTGTTCATTAAATGGAATAGGGTTGCCGACGATTATTTTATTACTGATTAATCTGCAGATTATTTTCTTGCATAATCGATTCATAATTTAGTCTAAATTAAATTAATCAAAACAAAAACTATGATTTCCAGACTCCAGCAATCCAAAAATCTAAATAAATGAATAAAAAAAGCCATACCTAGAGTGCACAGAAACATATTTTGTCTTTGAAAGGACAGCAGATGGACACTGGTACAGAAAGAAACTGACACGAGAAGACGTCCTACTGGCCTCTGTGTATCCGACGGTACAGCTCTGAACTTGTTGGTTGCACAGACACCTCGGTGTGAGATCGGAAAAAATCAGAGGGCTGTGCCCCAGCTGCCTTTCACATGAAGACAAGACTTGCATCTTCAGAACCTTGTTAGTTCTCTGAAAAGGCCACCGACTAGTTTGGAATAGTAAGCAGCTCATGCTGTCGGAAATCAAAAGGATTTTGGAAGAGAGTGGGAAGCTTCAAAAAGTCTTTGATGGTATATATCGCTCAATCTCTTGCAGATATGATGGAATGAAGAAATAAAGACAGGGGAACAAAGAGTTTCTGAGAGAGGAGGGTGGCAGAGGTTACTCTTCTCTCAGAATTCTGCATATATTTTCATTATTCCTCAATCGGAGAGACTTGTTCTTAAAATGTCAGGACGTCTGACTGAAAAAGACAGATTGCACGTGAGACAAAAATAGAAAAGAGGAAAGTAAGACACCATAATGTTTCAGGTGATTTATCACAACAGGCACACTCAAGTAAGGCCGTTGTCTCACTTCCAGTAATGTCCAAATGCAGTCCACATTTACAGCATTATTAAGGAACGCCTAGCATCACTGCTTCTTTACGCAGTGTCGAAAAGGAAGTGTGTGCAAATATGGAAACTTAAAAACGTACAGAGATTTTTGGATGACATGAGATTCTGTTTCTGGGTCTGTGCTGTGCTGGGAGGGGGAACAGTAATGAGGGTGTGGGGACGGAAAGATAATGTTTCCTTATGAAGAAGAAGAGGGGAGAGAGGCAGGAAGCAGAGCAGTAATCTTTTTTTTATGATTTCTTTGTGGGAGAGGAAGCGGTTCATCCAATTCTCCCAAGAGGAATCTAAGGTCAGCTCCCTAATGAAATGATTGGATCACCAGCGGCCTTTGCAGGAATAATTACAGAAACTAAAAGTTTGACTCAAAGATTTAAAGACACACTGTGTTTTTTCTTGGTGCGACTCTTGCCAAACATGTTGATTTGATAACGGCAGTCCTGTTGCAGTGAAAATTAACCATCACTTTGCAAAGAAATTAGATTTAGTCTGATAACATGTCTCCTTCAGTCACAGAAAACAAAGTTTTTTCCCCCTTGAGGCTTTAATTCAATCTTTTGTTACCAGACTTCCATATTCAAATTTAAGAAAGAAAATTCAAGATCTAAACGGTCACAGTCGATATAACAGAGACAGTCTGGTGTGAGATTTAATATGTTGAGCATGTTTGTCTCACCGAGGTGGAGAATTTATCAGAAATCCAGCAACAATGTTGAACATGTCTGGCATATGGGAGAGGTAGGACTTAATGGTTCTTTCTAGCTGACCTTGTCTTTGCTATATTCTGCAGGGTTACCAATAAGTGGCCTTTCCAAGCAAATTGTAACTCCAGTCAGGGCAGCAGTGTCCTGTCAATCATATGTTTTCTCCCTTCCCTGTAATTGCTCTTGTATAAATCCCTTCTACCTCTCTCTGTAACTCTAAGGCAATTTCCTACCCTTTCGGTTTATCCTTCCGGCATAAGTGTGTATAGGATCACACAGGAATATATTAATTCAAGAATCTTCTTCTAGTTTTAAAGACTGTACAACAAGGTCATGCCAATTCTTTGACACCGTTCACATGTCTATCTGCTTGTAACTCAGAGAGTCCATGTGGCAGGAAGATTCAAAGTCAAAAACATTGTGTACGGTTGACAATCAGTAAATATAATCTGACAGTATGTCTACTAACAAGACAAGCTAGTTTTCAAGCCATGTCATTGTACCCCAAAACTAGGAATGTCCCGATCAGCTTTCTTGGCCCCCGATCCCAATCAAATTTTTTAAATATTGAATATCTGCAGATACAGAGTCCCGATCTGATACTGTATTTGCTCAGATAACACACAAACCAACCAGCCAACGGTTCAAGTGAGTCCAGCTGCGGTGGTAGAGATGCATGCTCAAAAGAAAAGAAACGCAGCTACTTTTAAACATTATGAAAGCCGTGGATATCAACAGGTTTTTGGATATGCACAAACATCGCAACACCGACCTTTTCAAGAAGGGGGTTGAAGAAATGAAAGAGAGACGCTGTGTTCACATGGTCCAACAAGTAACGCCACCGGTGGAAAACTGTTTGGCATGGCTGCATGTAAACGGGAATATTAGTGGACTATTCACTTTCATTAGCCATGTAAACAGCTTAGTCGGATTTTGTCTTTTTCTGAATAAGGGCACAAACCGGAATATCTCACACACACACACACACACACTTCTTAGTAGGTGTCCTATATCACTTTTTTATGGACACCGTCCAATCAGAAGAGAGTATTTACCCATGGCAATATTGTTTACTCAAGAAATCCAACAATGGGACAAAAAAGTAGTGTACATGGCATGCACACTACATCCATTAACAATCCCACAATGCATTGTATTTTATAGAGAACACTACCCATGTCAGTAATTAAGCAAAATAATCAGAATTCACAAGTGTCTGAAATCTTAATTGACATCTCACTATAGAATAAAATAAAGTGTATATTACATATGGAGTAGCGAGAGACCTACAGAGTGCTGAATGTCCGTCTTTACTGCAGGTGGAAACAATAACAAACATTCACTACCTGAAGATAGAAACCTGCCTCTGTAGTAGGTAATGATGCTAGACCAAAAGAAACGAGCCCAAAAGGTCGGCCCAAAAGGTCCATTAATTTTATCGAGAGAGAGAGAGAGAGAGAGAGAGAGAGAGAGAGAGAGAGAGATTTTTGTTGTTTGTATATCTGGAGTTTGTAACAATAATAATTTCCCCCTGGGATTATTAAAGTATTTCTGATTCTGATTAAACAAAACCCCAAGCAACAAAAGCTTGACATTTGCTTGAAATTTACTAAGTGACAACTGTGCTTGATTACTTTTTTTCTTTATCTAAAGATACCTTTATCAACAACAACCCATCTACATGTACAGTATTATTCCATTAGCCTACAAACCACAAACAAGGCTCTTCCCTTGGTTGTATAATCACAGTGTCCTTTTTACATTAGATGGATGAAGCGGGTTGAAGATATGACATTGAGATAGCCATGGTCCATCAAATTCGTCATTGCTAACAGGGCTGTCAGAGCTGAGCTGAATGGCAAATGTGCTACTCAGGCATGGGATCGGGTATACATTAGGTACTGGCAGTGGGGAAGCAGCGGAGTGGAGACGAGACATGTGCTTCGATGGTACAGCAAAGCCTGTTAATTCAGCTGCACTACTTCATCTGTGGAACCATACAGAGACAGAATATTCACTCCCTTTTCTGCAGTCAGCATTCCCGTGGCTTATAGACTTCAGCTGCATTCATAATGAGAAGGCAGATGTAAAATAAAATGTAAAAGAGGAATTATTAAACTCTCTTGCAAAAATAAATGATCATGACGAGGTCATATAGTACCTCGCCACTCAAATGAATTAGCGTAGGAGATCTCTAGTGTAAGAGGGCAAATGGAGGTGCTACACGTCATCTGACAAGTAGCATGAAATTGTATACCGTGGCTTTTACTTGTGGATTGGTCAAAACATGTGATAGAATTTTTTTGTATTATTTTTTACAACCAATAATCTGAAGGAAATCGCTTTTGGCAAATCAAAAGAGGTATTCTAAAACCGGTCTCCGGCATCCAAATTTTGATGTAAAAGACATTTAAAACCATCTCTTTTGAAACCAATCTCATTGTTTGCCTGAACGACTTAAGCCTGCTCAAAACTATAAGAAAGGCACTTTTACATCTTCTCTACCACACACAAACCAGCACTGATTTACAGCATTCATCTGCAACTCTGCTGAGACTTACAAGTAGAAGAACACTTTAATAACTCATTAAATGTTTTATTCTTGCGAGGGGCAATTTAGAGTTTCCCGTTCACCTTACCTATAGGTCTTGACTGTGGGGGGAAACCAGACCACCCAGAGGAGACCCACTCATGGTGAGAACAAGATCCCTCGACACAGCAAGGGGAGCAGGTTTTAGCCGTCTTTCTGCGTGGCAACAGTGCTAACCACTGAGCTATTGTGCTGCCCTGTCGTATTGTAAATGGCATTCTAATTTTGTGGTAGTATTATTTAATCGACCAGTAAGCTCCAACTTAAACCCCCTTTGACCTGCCAGTTTGAGGCTACAAAGGACCATGAAGAAAAGCTAAAACAAGTGCTGATGAAGCATGTGCATTGGCTGCAGCAAAACACTGCTGCTTAATATGTCCAGCCAATGCCATAAAGACTTAACAGGTCTATGGGGCCAGGGTCGCACTTCCTACCTTAAAAAGAAGGACAATTTCATTTGCAAACCTAATCAAGTGAGAATGTCACTGAGGCATAGCGAAGGAGGGTAGTGGAAGGCTGATTTTGTTCAGGGAAGATGAGAGAGCTTCAGAGTCTCCCAGTTTAGCAATATTGGAGGGTGTTGAGTTGTAAAGATGGCTATTAAAACAATTAACTACGACATCCTTTATCCACATTGGGTAGTAAGAGTAGATTGCACTTATGAGAGTGAAGTAAAATGGCAGCCCAGAGACATTTCACGACAGGTTTTATGTACTGAGCGCTTCAATTATCAAACTGGGTGGAAAAGAGAAGTCCTTCAAAAACTGAATGAATCACAGTTCAGTGCAACACACACTTTTTTAGCATGGGAGCAGGGCCAAAGCAAGACTGTGATGCTCTTCAACTGAGCTGTACCGACATTGCAGTCAATTGCGGAAACTTGCAAGTGTTCAATAATTTAACTACATAATGCAGGAGTCACTGTCGTTTGGAGACTTTTACTTTTCTGTTACTACTTAAAATGTTCATGTGACAGACGGGGACTACTGAGCTTTGATGAAGAAGGGGTGAAACTAACCATTATTTTCTCAATCAATCATTGGGTCCATAAATTATAGAAGATTAGTGACAAATACCTATAATAACTTCCCAGAGTCCAAGGAGGACTACTTCCTTTGTCTGACCAACAGTAAAAAATGTAAACAAAATATTCAGTTTACTATCATATAAGACAAAGAAAAGCAGCAAATCTTCAAATGAGAGAAGCTGGAACCAGAGAATATTTAGCATTCGTGCTTAAAAAATGGCTCAAACTATTAACCGGCTATAACAATTGTTGCAGTTTAATTTCCTGCCGATTGATAATTCTTGATTCTGGCAGAATATTATGCACTCAATTTATACTGAAATAAGGTTAAGGAAAGTAGACTTAATACCTTATTCAGAGCTAAACAGTGATGTGGGTCTAATTTGAAGTGGTGATCTGTCTGAGCAGGTCAGCACGGTTCACCGACCCCATAGAGTGCCAGTGCACTTTTATGTGTATAACTCACCACATTTTACAAAGTAGTTTTGTTGTCTTTTGGCAACGAAAGAAAATTCCAGTGTTTTAAATTACTCTTATACTCAGAATTGTGCTAGCTACAAGTTGCCCCTGAAGTAGATCCCATATGCAGTTAACTAAATTAACTAATCCAGGGGGCTACTTACTTTCGGTTGGACCAAGAGATGAGCGTTTAAAGCTATATGCATACATATATAACTGAAGCGGTTTGCCCACATATAATATAGTGTATAGTCTGCAATTTTGAGAAGAACTGGAAAGCTGGGAATGACGTCCCACCCGAGTTGAATGCGTTCCATAGACAAGTCGGATTTTCAATGTTTTCATTAGCGCTAGTCAGGTTAGCCATTGTTAGCAATGCCAGTTTATGCATTACACTGTTTATTGTGCATACAAACAGCGTAACAACAACCGAATATGGACAGCACTGTGTGTACGATTTAGTGAGACACAAATAACACAGAAGTGCTAATAACTGTATGTTACCACTACTTTCACAACTGTTGATACACGGAGCAGCTATGTTGGATTTTTTTAGCTCGGGGTACTCGGTGGTTGCCCGAGTTCCGAGCTCGGAAATCCGAGGTCAGGGGGGCGCGTTTCCGACTTTGACCTCGGAAAACCCAACTTCTGCGTACAAATGGAATGCACTATAAGATAGGGCTGTACGATATGAAAATATCTGATTGCGATTATATTTGACTGATATTGCGATATGATTCACGATATTGGGAATTATGAGGGAATTATTTTTTGTATCGTTATTCTCATTTCCATTGAAAAACATTAAAATTCAAAAAAAAAATTAAATGAGTGTGAGTTTTGCGAGGATCTGTACCATCTGTAGTCTGTAGGATAGGATTTGTAGACTGGGACATCTCTGCAGCACCACAATACTCTATTCAGAATGGTTTGACACATATTTTGCCTTTAACAAATATTGCGCCCCCCCTGCGATTTGGATATTGCACTAGTCCATATTGTGATTTCTATACAATTGCGATTAATTGTGCAGCCCTACTATAAGACCACAGTAGAAAAATACCCAAAAAAAAGTACAAAAACAAAAAGTACAAAAAATAAACATTTTAAACTTTAAATGCAAAATGAATACAAAGCAACAGAAAAAAAAACAACGAAATATCAATACACACACTCTATTGGCACAAACACCAACAACCAAAGACAGCCGTTTGTGTAGCTGGTGCCAAGTGAAGTTACATTACGAACAAGTGAATGACACAATAAGTCCGTAGTGAGTAAATTAAGTGAGAAGCATTCAGCATGTCAGTATAACATAAGTGTTATTAACTTTGGTTGCACAGAACACAAGTTGAGAGACAACACAGTGGCATCTCTATTCTCTGCCAGTGAATAGATACTTGCAGGTCAGACTGTCGCAAGAGACAGTTGTGGCTGAGAAGAACAGCACTACAACATTGGCTTAAATGTATGGTTAACCCATGTGTATAAAGGAGCAGGGTAGTGGGGGTCTTGGGTTCGGGTACTGAAGCTGTGACAGAAGGCAAAGGCGCAAGCATTCCACACATGATCATGAGCCAGCCAACCAGAGGATCTCGCTCCCCGCAGTGTGTTACAATTCCTTGGAAAGCCTGTCTGGACCTACCAGCTCTTAATCCTGGCTAAATACAAAATCAGTGTTAAAAACATTTAAGCTTGTTCTGAAAGCCCAAAAGTATGGTGAATATTCAGCGGGAGCATAGGTCCATACCTGTTGTCTGTGTGCTTGAGAACAACTGGGGCTCTCTTTTGTTGGAGGGGGTGGTTAGTATTTAGTATAGAGAAGGGGTATAGAGGAACGTGCCTGGGGGAGGGTTGCAGCTTCAAAGTATGCAGACATGAGCGGTCTGCGTGTTGCCTTTGAAGCGGGCCATGGCTAGCTGTACTGTGAGGGTCACAGGGCAAGGGCTTACAACAGTGGTGTCCCACAGAGAGCCTGGACTCATCCAACCCCTCCTCACTGCCAAGAATGAACACAGAATGTAGGCTAGAAAAACTATGAAAAGCAGCCATTATGAAGTGCCTGTTGGGCTGTGAACTTTTGAGTCTCCAGGATATTAAAGTAGAACTTGCTTTCAAACCATGAAGGTACTGAGGCCAAATTAGTTGATTACTACTTACAATTCTAAGCAATCATAGAGCAACTTTGTCACACAAATAAGAACAATTTGGGAGAGGTTGACAATGTCTCTTAACCATTATCAAGCTAGTTGATGAGAGAGAAAACATCAGACACTTCTTATTTTAAGGTGTGGCTAGTACAGACAATAACAGTATTGGAACAAGAGAGTAAAACAACTTGCATATGACACTTATTTGTTATACTTACTTTGGAATTTCATTTCAATGATTAACATAAGCATTTCACCCCTACATTTATGCAAATTCTGATATATTTTTGTTGTTTTTTTGCAGTAGGGCTACTCTATAGGATTATGATTTTACATAGGCCTATAAAAAATAAAATCTTTAATCATGCTTTTACAATTGTCAGATTTTCACAAACATTTGAACTTCTTTGAAGTCATTTGGTAAAAAATGACATCACTTGAAGAATCTTTCTTGCTGCTGCAAACATCCTATATATCTGCCATCTAGCCACCTGACAGGCTACTCAAAAAAATTGGGGTAACTCCTGGCAGAAGTCATAAGGAGGACTAAAGCGCCCCAGATGGGACAGCCCCCTGCTAAAACATGTATAAAACACACTCTCGGCGTAAAGTGGATATAAAGCTAGCCTGTTTTTATCTATATCCAACGTCCACTCAGCGGCCCTTGTCAAGTGAATCACAGCAATAAAGGGTCTCAAAGGACAAACGCACGCACGACAGCAGGTTTGAATGCTTCCATGCTAAATTGTGTGATGAGGAGCAGGAGAGTAATGGCTAATTTAAAGAGGATTTTCTGGTCAACTTCAGCAAGAAAGGCAGTATCAACACTCAGTAGAGCTGCCATCTGCCAGCCTAAATCACATACAACCCACATCTGATAATCTCTTCTGCCACTAGGTGTGGGCAATATGGATCGAGTCTTATGTTGAGAATATGTAATTTATATCACAATAGTACTATACTGTACATCAGGAAATATAGTCTGTAAGGCATTTTCTGGAAATTCAATTGAGAAGACAATACAATAGCAATATGGGAATGTCTGTTTTGAGCTAATCCTATGAATGAAGCATCTGACAAATCAAGGTACTTCATCACACTGATGCAAAAATCCCCTAAACCCAATATTGCAACAAAGCAGTCCTGATTTGCAAAATTGCCCACAATGGCCTAACACAAAAGATATTAAAAAGGGAAAGCTAGTTTGGTAGAAACATTATAATAAAATCTGTACTGGCCCATTGTCTCATGGTATGGTATTTTTGACTAACCCTATAAGCCAACCAAACATTTCAGCAAACCTCTCCCAACAAATCATGTCAAAACTGGAACATAGTGAATGCGATAACATTTTAGTTCCAATTATTTAGTACATTTGGGGCATCATATATAAGCATACAGATCTCAAAGGTTCATAAACTGAATGAAAAATATATAATAAGAATATAGTATACTGTTATATTAACAGATATTTAAATGTCGCCTGTTTATGATTTGGCAGCATTCTCTCTTTTTGGGCTGCTGGTAGAAAACAGATGGGAAAGCCTTGACAGTTTGAGAAATGACCTTTCCTTTAAAGCTCAATTAAGATGATAAACACACTCCAAAAAGAGGTATTGTACAAATAAAATTGAAATGTTACATTTGCTTTGCATGTTCAGAGGAGAAGAAAACAAATGTCTTATCATCCAGAATGTATTAGTTGATAATAATAGACAGAAAATAACACTTTTTAATGGCACAATTTGAGACATACAGAATTTAACATAATAAGGAAAGATGTACTACAGTAGTGCTACAGCCCAGAACAAAATATGATTTACTACATTGGTAGCATCAGCTGGCTTGACACCCTGAAATCAACTGTTGCTCAGAAGACACAGGTTTTACCTAAGGCCTTGTTCAGACCAAAACCATTTTTTGGCATATCCAGATTGTATTCCGGTTGGTTTTAGAAAATCTGGACAGCAAAAAACACATGAAATTACATTTTTGCAAACCGGACTCAAACCACATTTGGAGTTGGTTTGAAATGTGATTCCAATCGGATTTCTACAGTCCGGACGCTCAAATCAGATTTCAAAGTGTCTTTTGCGTAACTTGCAACGCAACACACGACAACATCAAATCAAGAGTGACAAAAGTATTGAGCAGATAGAAAGCCACGTCACCAGTGTAGCTACGTAGTTACCGAAGCCGTAACATTGTTACCACAGCAACTCATGCAGATAGGTTGGTAATGTACTCTGAACACACAAATCCGATCGGAACACTTGCAAATAACAGTGCGGACAGTCTCTCTAAAAAGACCTGATTTGAAAAACTAAATCGGATTTGCCTCCAGTCTGAAAGTGCCGCACAGTGACCAATGCTTTAGAAATTCAAGCTCCAGGCAGACAATTGTCATGCACACACTAAAATATGTAATCAGGCCTAGACGTAGATCTTTCTGCTGTTGATTCTTGTTGAGACGGACATGTTTAGACTTGGCATAACAGCATAATAATAGGGAATTATATTTATTTTACAGACAATTGCCTGATTCAGGGAGCAGGTGAGAGAGCAATGGTCTTAGGTTTAAGGCTAGTAATTACAACAGTGTATACAGCAAAGGATTGGACAAGTTGCATATCTGGTTTCTACTTTGCTCCCACTGTGCAGTAAAAGTGCCACAGAAAAGGGGTAAAAATGAGTAGAGTTCAACATAAAACATTGTTACCATTAGACAGCTTTCTGTCCTGTACAAAATGCGTACGGTACCTGTTGGAAACCAGAAGAGACAACTTCAGCCACAAGGACACTTGACTGTTTCATGCTGTGTGCTGAAATGTGCTGATTAAGGACACTAATCAGAGAAGAGACTGAAATGGCTTTGGAAGGGCATACATCGACAATAAATCAAAGCCTAGCGACACAAAACTGCACTCTGCCAAATTCAGCAGATAACGCTCGATAGGGCCCCATGTTTAATATTTACTGGAGACGACACACTGAAGGGGAAATATGGGTTTAAGACTACTGTAACTGTGAAATGTTTAATACCACAGAATTATGAGGATATGGTGAAATTATGCAAGTAGACTCTGCCATGAAAGACACCAAACAAAACAGCAACATGCTCAGAGATCAATGCTACATCTATAGAGCTAACGTGTGAAATTGGATTTTTTTTTTTTTTTTTTTTTTTTTAAACACACGCTGGATGGTGTTTTCTGATGGAGGAATAACTTGAAAAGGGTGCACTTTGCACCACTGTAAGAAATGGACTTAATAGATCTAAGAGGGGTGTACAGAGCTGTTGATCAATACCAGTGAGCAAAGGAATTCAGAATCTCCTCACTTCCTAATTAAGTATTATAAAAGGTAATATCTATTCCCCACTGTTCACACTACCATATTCTGTCTTTTCTAGGCGTTTCTATCAACTCTGATTTATTAGCTCTGCTTCTCAAGTTTTTGCTTTTCGTTCATTTGGGGGAGCTGCCTCAGCGCTGATCCTACTGTGATTACGGCTGACCTCATACATATTTAGAGATTCAGTAAATCAACGAAACGATACTTTTATTTTTTTAAGAGTTTTAATACACACAAAAAGTGGTAGTCAACAGCATCGACCAGACTAAATTAAATGGTTGATGTGTCAACTGTTAGTATTGACCCCTGCCAGACATGCTAAAATAACCTCAGTGGCTTAGCAAAAGTTCAGGTGGGTTTATTGGGGTTGTGCTCACACTGATTTTGAGTGCAACACAGTTGCGGTAAGAAATATTTAAACATGTTTCAGCTGGCTCTTGAGCAAAATGTAAAGCATTTAAGGTATCTGGTATTTGTCAGACGCCGTAATAAAAAAAACTACTTATTAGGTATAGCCTGTGGTGTAGTTTGACATTTAAAATCCAAATCACAGCAGTTTGTAGAAAGGCCTATTGTACAACATTCATCATTACAGTTTAAAACTTGACCTCCCTAAACCAGCCATGAAAATTAAGTCGTTCTACTTACTCCTTTTATTCAACTAGCTATTTGATAGCATAGACATGAGGTTATTTGTTGTGTTGAGGACACACTAGGAGCCCAGGACACTCTGAAATTCACAGAGTCATAGATCACACACTTAGCACGGTGCAAACCAGCAGACAAATAAGCACTGCAAGTAGAAAAATTAAAATCATGTTTACAGTTAGGCTTTACAGTAGGCGACTGTCAGTGACAAACAGTAATTTCATATATCCTTGCCAGTGTACCCAAAGTTAATATCAGAGTTAGCCTGATCGCAAACAAGCAACCACTTTCCAGCATACAGTGCATCTACTCGTATATGTGGGGCTAATAATGTTTACAGATTTTGAAAGTGACAAAGGATGTGCAGATAGTTTATAATCGATCAATGTATTTGTTCCGGCGTGTTGTGAGTGCCATTTTCATTCTATTATTATTTTGGTAAGTATATACATTTTATTATACAATGTATTAGTACATTTTAACTAAGTATATGCATATTTCAACATATCAAGCATAATGGACACAAAAACACCTGTCAGCATAAATACAGCTCAATCTTATCTTCTTTTCGTGGACATTTACTGTTCGAGGATATGAGCACATAACTCAATGTTAGTATCCTGAAAATAGCCTAATGTCCACTACATCAGATCCTTAACAATGCACACTGTTAACAGCTGTGTAGTTACCAAAACATAAAGGGATCAGACTGTAAAAGACAGGTGTGGATAGACAATTCAAGATGTGTATACGCTAAAAAGCAAATTTGATGTCATTGCGTTACTGTATTCCCAGATGCACAATTGCACATAAGTGGTATTTTACCTTCAACCTGTAATAACAGGCCAGCGTGGCGCTTGTAGGTGGAAATATCGTGGAAAACGAAAAACTACACATAACAAAGTGACCCTATCCCTAAAGACACCGAGGAGTATCAGAGTAAACTAGCAATGTAAAAGTAGATATTCTGTTGCAACGATTTACGGATGAAAACACATCTTTGCCTAAAAAAAAACAACAGCAACATTACCCTAAGTAAGATGACTGGATGTTATCTAACCGGTGGCAAACTTAAGTTTGTCAGTATCTGATCTGGTCCATTTACAAAAAAGCCTGACATGGCTTCCTCGCAAAGACATCATCACAACCTCTCCAACAGGAAAATATTGTAAAACGCTGAAATTTTTGGTGTTGATCTGGCAGAAAGACGTAGCCAGCTGGCTGGTGAGCCAGCCAACAGCTACTTTATTTTAAGCAGATGTATCGTTAGCATACAAGCTAACAGGGTATGGCATTCCAGAGAGCAACACTGAGCTTTGAAGTTCCTGTATTCCCCCTCGGGTTCCGTTAATACAAACCGATAAGCTAAAGGTTGTATTAAAGACTTTTAATGGTCAAGCGTTTCACGAAGGTAACGTTAAGATGTGACAGAAGAGGAAACGAAGACTGGTGGGATTTAAATGTTGCATAGCTGATGTGAAACTGAACTGTGAAAATATCAGCTAGCACTGCACACGAGTGTCTGGACAGAGGGAGCCAACAAGACATAACGTTAGCAACCTTACCTGCAGGATTAAAGGTGTCGTACAGAGCCGGAGTTGGTTCAGGGGACACCAGAAGTAGTTATTTTCGGTTGGTCGGTTAGTTTAAAAGACTGCTGTTTTGCCTCAGGCTGAATCAAGGCTCAACCGAACAGACTGACTGACTGTGCCGCCTCTCAGCCACAACAGCGACTGAATACAGCTCAGGATCTGCTTCTCATTGGGAAGGATCTGCAGTATCGCGAGATAGGACGAGATCTCGGAGATATCTACGAACCAATGAAATTAACTCCAACTGATCCAAGCATTTGTTTGGTTTTTGTCGGTCAGAGTCAGAGCTCTTGAAAGAGAGTCTGTGCTCTGTGAAAAGAAAAAGAAAAAGAAAAAGAAAGATTAATAATAATAATAATAATAATAATAATAAATAATCAAATAAAATGATCACAATAGTAAAAAGATATAAAATATTGTGTCTTGTATAAAATCATATTCACCTGTGTGAGCTTGTCAAAATGCTATTTAAAGAGCAACTTTCCAGTTCAATTTTAACTTTCAACTTTACTTACTTTTATTTTTTTACTAAATTTACACTTAACCTTTTCTGAAAAATATCATTTGAAAAGGTAATGCAGGATTTTATGTTTTACAAGCCATAATGGCAGAAATTCAGAGGGAAAAGTAGCAGTTTTTAAACAAAAAAATCACTTTAATTATTTGTCAGTCCACACAATCCACAAGGTTCGTGTAATTGGCAGTTGAAATTTATCTTATGCAAACCCCTCTTTATACACACAGCACACACATGAAACATGAGTAGTGCAGGGTCCTTGAGCAATGCCCGCAATTATGTAACACAAGGAGTCATTGTCCAACGCGCAGTAGTAGGTGTTGGTAGTTTGAGCAGTTGTAGTTTTGTGAATCTGGCTTGTTTCGGTAGTTTTACATCCCATTTTTCAGAAACACAACTGGTATAGAAAAATATATCACATCCCATCCATTTAAATATCTTCAACCTATTTTTTACATTCAGAAAGAACACCTGGGAACAGGAGACTGCAGAGATTACATTATATTCAACTTGAAAAGTAACAAACAGTAATAAAAGAAGATAAGATAACCAGCAATACAAGAATATAATCAACAATATACTTAATAAGTTAATACTTATATACTTATATAGTATGTACTTAATATACGTACTAAGAATTAAAACATCAGTTGTATTAAAGTATTAAAAAGCATCAATGTATATTACATAAGAGTATAATCACTCAAACGTGTGGTTTACATACTGAGGGATCACAAGAGTGTTGAGCTTTAGGATCTAGTGTTAAACACTTTGAAATCTCAGTATTTACTGGAAGCTGTAGTTGAACTGAGTCACAGATTGTGTTTGATAATTACAGATCTTCAAGTGACAAATGAGGATTATATGAGAACTATGCGCTTGATAATGTCTTTTCGTGTACTTAAAGTGCTCATATTATGCTCATTTTCAGGTACATAATTGTATTTAGAAGTTGTACCAAAATAGGTTTATGTGGTTTAATTTTCAGAAAACACCATATATTTGTTGTACTGCACATTGCTGCAGCTCCTCTTTTCACCCTGTGTGTTGAGCTCGCTGTTTTAGCTACAGAGTGAGGCATTGCACTTCTGTTACATCTTTGCTGGGAGTCGCACATGCGCAGTAAGTACTGCTAGCTTGTCAATTGCAGAGTATGAGGGCGTGCCACGCTAGCAGCTAGGCGAGCATTATAACGTGTGTTACAAAGTGATGCACATTCGTCACGGAAGTAAAGGCTGGACTACAATAGAGCTGTTTGGAGCAGTTTGAGAACAGTGTTTTCTGTTGGAGATGGTAAGTGCCTTTGGGGTGAACTTTGGGCTTTTTCACTTTGTAAACCTATTTATTACATGCACAAAAAGATATATAACACAATAAAGGAAAGGGGAAAAGCCAAAAAGCATAATATGAGCACTTCAAACCCCTTTAATCTCATGTCAAAACTACACATACAAATTTGTTTTGAATTAAATAATATGGTAGATACAAAAATAAAATGGATTATCTGCAGGTGTGTGTGTGTGTATGGGTGTGTGTGTGTGTGTGTGTGTGTGTGTGTGTGTGTGTGTGTGTTTGCGTGCGTGCGTGCATGCGTTAAATAAATACGTTTTTTATTGCTGTCGGGGTGTAAAGACCATTTCAAACAATGTATAAAAAAGTGTATATTGGAAAAAGTTACCAACCCTGCCTTTGATTTTATGCCATTTAAGCAAGATTAATGAAGTGCTTAAAAAGTAATATTTAATTAGTTAAAAACAATCCTGTTTTCTAAATGAGCCATTGCCTTTCTTATGGCACCTTGGGGGGATCAAATATATTGCACAGCATTCTAATATTGTTTCATGCACTGCGTTGCATCTCACTTCTGTCTCTTGACATAATGCATTATTCACTTTGTTCAGGCCAAGCTCATTATATCTCTAGTATCTCTCCAGTTGATTCCAGTGTGGCAAAGAAGTGTACCTTTGGTGATAACCAAGGGGGTTAATGACAACATTCTGCATAATTATGAATCCTGCAATGGGAGGAGATGCCTGTGGCAGAAATTGTTTAAGATCCTCACAAACACAATGCTGTCAAAAATACTATTGTTAGGCATGCCCACAGATTCCCCTCCTGTTTGTCCCTTTAATTCACCATCCTGAATTTGGTGATGCGTTTCTGTGTTGAGTTTCCATATTGTCCACATGTTTTCCTCACAGTGTTTTGTTTTTCTCCTTCCACAGACTATATGACAAAAGCCAGGATCCATACTCTACACAGCTATATGCCCAGTCTCCTTTGCTTTCTACTCAATGGACAGTATCCCAAATCTCTGTGCAACCCTAAAAAAGAATACAGGAAATAAATGCCCACGTCATTGTTAATGCTTAAGGCAGAGTGTGCTGCAGTATTTTTTGATAGAAAAGAGGTTCCATTGTTGAAATGTGTTACATCAAGTGCAATTTCAAGCTTTTCTTTGAGCTCTAATGTCTTTTTCATGAGGCTGCATTAGGGCATTTCAGCAAAGACTTAAATAAATGAGACATCCCCTCTCCTCAGTATCTGATGCCAAATCTTATGAAATACACCATGAGAAAGAATAAAAGAAGATGATATCATCACAGGCAAACTGAACTCAGGGTACAGCACATGCATGATGCAAG
Organism: Sander vitreus; assembly: GCF_031162955.1. Classification (NCBI taxonomy): domain Eukaryota; kingdom Metazoa; phylum Chordata; class Actinopteri; order Perciformes; family Percidae; genus Sander; species Sander vitreus. The sequence goes on along the minus strand of NC_135855.1, from coordinate 13,885,688 downwards.
ACAGCAACATCTCGCCTTGGAAAAAACTGTGTTCTCCCACTTTCTCTTTGAGTGTCACATACTGTATGCCTATAGTGGACTGGTAGTAATTCATTGTAGTTATAGTTTTACTATAGTGGCATTTAAAGGTCAAAGTTGCATGTAGATTTTGAGAGAACTGCAGCTTTGTCTCTATGTACTGTATGTTTTTATGTGCTGCAAAAGAAATGTCTGACATTCCTATTATTATTCACAATACATAAAGCCACTAATGTCACATTAAGGTGTAATGGAAACCCTTAGTAAGATATTGTCTACATTGATGCGTTATTAGCCACATGGCAGTGTGGCTCTAGGGATGCTGATGTCTGTCTTTTGGTCGGGTAACCACTTTGGTCCAGACTGAAATACCTCAACAAATATTGGATGCATTACCATGCATTTTTCTGCAGACATTCATGGTCCCTGGATGATGAATCCTAGTGATCTTTGTTTGCCTCTGACTTTTCCTCTAGCCCCACCAGCAGGTTTAAAGTTTTCACTTATTCAGTGAAATATATCGACATCTGCTCTATGGATTAGCACCACATTTTGTACAGGCATTTACATGAAAGCTGAGGACTTTAGTGGTCCCCTGACTTTCTTGTGCCATCATGAGGGTTTGTGTGATATTTAAGCAGTATTTGGTTATTTTCGAATGGATTGCAGATATGAACCCAAACATGTGTTTATCATCCCAATTAAATCAGGAAGATGGTAATAATATTACGTTCACTGAGGTGTGTATGCATTTCTACAAGCAGACACATGGTTTAAGCTAGATTTCCATTATGTTCCATTCGTTTTTGATATGTTGTCCCTCAATAAGTCTTCTAATATTTCTCTATTACAAAATCAAGGAATGTCTGGTGATATTTTTTTCCTAAAGCACTGTGTGAAAATGACAATGTGGGAGGACAATGTTATGTGGAGCTTTATTTTCAGTGTGAAGTATTGTACACTGATTATGTGCAGTTTGCCCAGGAACTCCAGTCAAGCTGTCTTATTATTATTATTATTATTATTATTATTATTATTATTATTTATTTTTTCACAGTTCTTAGTGGAATTACCTGACAGGGACAAGAAACAAAGCCACTGGAAAGTTTTTTTTAGAGGTTAGGTTACCAAATTAATGTAGAAATCTTTGAACAGGACAATTGTCTTCTTAATTGTAAGTCGCTTTGGATAAAAGTGTCAGCTAAATGACATGTAATTGATTGTAGCAGAAAAGATGATTGTTTTTGTGTATTTCTGACATTACTGTGATTCAGGTGAACAGTACGTCTATATGTTGATAAAGAGAAACATAACACCATTAACTGTTATAAAATCCATAATATCATTTCAAGTGATAACAGGTGTGAGAGTAGTGGGATTGGTGAAGGAAATGTGGCTTCACAGCTCATTTCTTCACTCAACATGGATACAGCATGCAAACCTGGTCATTCCCTTTGTGCAGAGTAATATTCTGCACTGTAACTGTTGAAAGGAAGATGTACTGCTGGCAAAAGTAGAGATCCAAGAATTTAAATTTGGGATTATATAAAGGCAATTCAAAGCAGATAATTTCCCCTTTTCATTCCTTCAGCGGTAGAATGCATAACGAGAAAAGGGACTGCTTGGTGAAGATAGCAGTAGTTCTTGAATCGACAGAGAATATTTCAGAACTTAATCACATTTCTGGTTGACAAGCAGCCTTCTCCATCAAACCCCACTCACTGCTCAATAACTAAAGAATTTAATGGAAATTCTCAGGCTCTTTTTTTTCTTCAATCAAGGGCTGATTAAACACATCACAGCTGAATAGATTTCTGGGTGTTTTTCTAAGTCTATGCTTACCTCGAAGTTCAAAATGTGGACTCACTGGGGCTATTTAAGAAGAACTTCACACACCGGTCCTACTTTTAATACCTGTCAGAAATCATTCCAGAGCGACAGCAGCAGAAAATAGGGATTAGTGGGCTTAATGCTCTGTCTTAAAAAAAAAAAAAAAAAAAATCTAATTTCCTCCTTAAAAATGCCGCACAAACTGGAGTCGGATGAACTTTTCTCTGAAAAGTCTGTCAGCAGAGGATTAGCAAAATACAGCTTGAGTAGAAAATAGAAAACAATCTTTAAAAAAAGCTATACAAATGTAATAAAATATTGGAGGCAAAAGTGAATGTAATATGTGTGTGTAGATGTACCTCTTTCCCCTGCAGCCGGAGGGATAGTTGGGAGGATCTCTGAGGCCATAGTCCTCTCTCTGGGTCTTTGTAGCAGGCGCCAACTCCAAACTGACTGACTGAGTGAGATAAGGCGCTCAAAATCCCTACCATTCATTTGATCTATGGCTATTGGTATTCTAAGTCCGTCCCTCATTTCCACCTTTGGAAAAGTAGAATTGTCACGCCACTTTAATGTGGTGCTCTCCCTATCTGACATCAACCTCAGGCACAAGAAAGAGAAGACTGACAGTGCTATGTGGACAGAGATGGAGGGAGAGGGGGCTTTATTAATGTGACAACGCCTAACCATTTCTTTTCCAAAGCCTTGGAATGTCACTCAGTGATTTGTGTGCTTTATACCGAGGATGTGTTTGTCACATTATGGACCCCAGGAAGAGTAGTTGTTGCCAGGGTAACAACTAATGGGGATCTCACTAAACAAAAACAAAACATCCTATTTTGCATCAGACTAAACTTTGCTGAGTGTAATGTAATTTGTACCAATGAAGAGTGGTTTCACCACAAATACACAAAAAAAACCCATAGAGATCATTCAGATTGATAACAGTTTGTTAGATTGCTAATTTACATTCTTAGTCCTTGAGAATGATAAAGTTCTGTTGCTGATGGACAAATAAGGAGCGCAAAGGGAAATAATCAAATGCTAATTTTCACACAATGCACCAAGGAACATAACTGATACAGGCCTGGATGCATTTAGCTTTAGAAATTAATTTCCCTGCAAGATGTCTTGTTTTATAATATTTGTGGCGCATTGACAGATTTATCAACAGCAAAGAAAAGTGGGACTGAGGGAGTTAGTGTTGGAAAAGTGTTTTTTGACAGGGTACAGATGCTCCAGTTAGACTGAGACTGAGCAAGATTTGATCAACAGCATCTGTGACTATCAGTTATGTAATTTATTGTGTCATGCACATACAAGTGCCCAGCCCACATGGACCTGTAAGACACCAACAATACAGTTGCAGTGGTGAAACATTTGTCAGACAAGAAACAAAGAACTATGTCTTCTGTCCCAGGTTCAACAAAAAAAAATCTGTCACAAAACTAAAGTTCCCTTCCAGGAGACATTTTACTAAAAGGTGTCGCCCCTAAATCATAATGTATCATCATCAGCAGCAGCAGCAGCAGTTGCAGCATCATTAGGATCTGCAGCTTTGCCTCTTTGTTTTTCCCTCTATATTACCTGCCCCTCTTGTTCTGTGTCTTGTCTCCCCTGTCTGTGCCAGTGAGAGAGGCTGGGCGTGGCCAATCTCGTTCCACTCACCTGCCTGCTCAATCAACTACCTACAAGTCTTCAGCACTGATTGCCACCTCCTCCTGCTGCAGTATATAACCTGAGCCCTTTCCCAATTTCCAGTTTGTGCATCCTCGATTCCTCTCCTCGATTCCTCTCCTCGCGTCTTAGTCCGGCCCACAGGAGATCCGAGCCGAGGAGTCAAGGATGAGCCTGCCTCGAGGATCGAGGAGGTACAAATTTGGGAATTGGGAAAGGCCTTGGTCTCACTCTCCACTCCACGCCAGTTTCTTGTTGAAACCTCAGTGGTAGTCTCACATTGCCAGACTTTCCTCCACAGCGCCTCGTAGGAGGGTCTGGCTAGTCCACTTTGCTTTCCTCGATGGAGAAAAATGGGCTCTGGTTTATTGGCATTTCTTTTAACCAATCACAATCCTCTTGGTGTGTGTTGTTTGTGTATGTCAAAGGTTGTTTTAGACGTGTAACAGAAAACTCAGACTAGACAAATAGTCTAGCTAGCTGTCTGGATTTACCCCGCAGAGATCTGAGGAGCAGTTAACCATAGTCCTCATGATTCCACCAGAGTTTAAAATTCCAACACAAAGAAAGCAGAATGTTTGAATTTTGCTCATTGCCTTTTTTCCTGCTTTGACTGACCTTTTGTCTTTTGTTCCCTCTAGCTGTGCAACGCTCGTCTGCTCATCTGCCACTCTCAGCCTCGTCTTTGTTCACCACAATCCTCACTCGGATGCCCCCTTCACTACCGCTGAACACCGGCTCCCTGCCTCCACGCTCTGTTCACCAGTTTTTCACCTTTTTGCATATTTTACTTGTTTTTTGTGAATAAATTGTTGATTGTTGAACTCATCCCTGTGTCTGCATTGTGGGTTCTGTTCTGGTTTCAGGCATATGCTTAACACATTATGTAATAAGGGAGACGTGTAAACCTGCCTGTTTCTAAGTGAGTTATAAACAAAGCTTCAGTTGAATATCTCTACATTTCTGCAGGTCAGCAAAAGCAACATATTAGTTTGCATGTAACAACAGCACTTTGGCACGTGATGCCCTCTTCAAAGGAACTGATTGAGTCACAGAGGCTCAGATTAAGATTCCTCACAGAGATGAGTCCGTCTGTCCGACATTTGATTGATCTGAGTATACAGAGTGCGCCATGAGCAGAGCTTCTTTTATCTTTCACTTTATCGGCTCTCTCAAGGTTATAAAAGATTCATGTGATGTGGCTTCCAGTGTTTTTAAATTGACTTTAAAAAGTAGAGCATTGTCTCAGAGCATTGCAGAGAGACACCAAGAGTGAACAGTGGTGTGTTGATTTTATAAATAATAATAATAATAATAGCGCCCGAAGAAAGTTCTGTTTAACCAGATAACAAAGTGAAAGCTAGGCGATGAGTAAGGAAAACAAGCTCTTTAAACCAAAGTATCCAAGAAGCAATCTCAGTTTAAAAAAAAAAAATCTACTCCCACACCTGCTCTTACTTAAAATGAGTGCAAACAAACTCACCAGTTGTGCCTGTTGACTATATATTGCTCAGCATCTCCAGTGACGCTAACCATACAGATTCAGAGATTAAGAGTTTTAATCATACATTTAAATCTGAAATTAAATGTGATGATATATTTTGTTCTACAGGTATAATGATAAAAATGTCAATAGAAAGCAGCTCACAAAGGTAATACTTTATTATAAGCATTGTCTAAATAGTATCACATACACAGCTCTTTTGATATACAGTCATTTATACCAGGGCTAAATTCAACAACACTAATGTGACATAGCTGTCAACCCAACACGAATATGATTTCTTGCTTTTGTTTAACACGTGAACACTTTTGTTATTTATTACTCTAATACTTCTTTCAATTATCATAGAGTGGCTCATTTTTAAAGAGGTTATAGAATTGCTGAAGCAGGCAGCTCTTCCTGACGGCCGAATGAAAGCTCAGCTTTTCCAGTTGCAATCCATCACTGAGCTAGAGTAGAAATTTGAGTCTTGCACTTTTTACCGGATGCATATGTTGTATCATCTAGTTTCACCGAAAGGAAACCTGTCATGATTTGTTTTAAGAGCTAATCTGGAGTCAACAAAGACAACTTGTGGCATAGGCCTCAGCACTAAAATATATAATAATGCGAGAAACAGAGAAGCCAGTGGAGGTTTTGCACATTCAAACAGCTACAGTTCTTCTGATAATCTCAAGGTGATACTTTGGTAATTGAGGTAGGTAGTGCAGTTGGTTGGTAGGGGGATAACTACAACCCATGGCTCATTGTCACCAGGCCCCACCCTCCCTCACACACCAGTCGATACACACCGGTGATCTGGACAACACACACAGCTACTTGAATCAGTCATGTATATGCATATAACCCTTATCTCTAGTGTTTTTCGTTTGCAGCAGAAGGGGAAGGGTAGCTGTTCATGAATGAGCGTTTGGTTCCCAGTTTAAAGGTGAACTCCACAATTTTTACACATGGCCTTGTTTGCAGGAGGTTAGGTGGTTAGAAAGAAGTGAACTTACTTACCAGACCTCTGTAGCCCGCTCCTCATCTCTGCTTAAGGACACTAATGCTACTGGCATAACACACCCGAATCTCAGAAAGAACTGTCAGGGTTCGAGTTGCGTTGTGGGTAATGTATGCGGAGAATGTGTGGAAGAAAACAATAATATCAACAATATCTCTGGTTCTGCTGCATCGATTTTCATCATTGGTCTATAGTGAGTCCGACAATGGCACAGTGGTACAATGCTAAATTGGCTGAGTACTCTTTTAATACACTTTTTTCTCTCATTATTTTTTGCCAAAAGGTAGATGAGAAGATCCTACCACTTTTATTTGTCCAAGGCTTTATATTAAGCTACAGCCAGCAGCTGGCAAGCTTAGCTTAGCATAGAGACCAGAAGCAAGGGAGAAACTGCTAGCCTGACTCTGTCCAACGGCAACATAACCTCTAAAACTTACAAATTGGCATTTATCTCATTTGTTTAATTTATTCATGATAGGCTAAGACAACCGGTTGCCGGGTCCAGAGACATATTTAATGGACAAAGACAAGAGTGGCATTGATTTTCTCATGAAACAAGCAAACATTGAGTCAATGTCTGCTTATTGCTCACATTTGTTTGTTCAGGGCTATAAACAATAAAGACTTAGAATAATTTTTGTTTTTCTGGCAGGAGCAGCAATTCTCCAGCAGTGAGAAAACAATAAGTGCTCACAGATTTCTCAACCAACAGCTGCTTGTGCCTTTACCTCCTACAGGCGAGAAGTCAAAAGACAGCAAGAGGTAAGGAAAATACACTGGGAGAGAATGGGAGAGTAGAGCTCTACTGTGTTGGCAAATCAGTGCTGCAATTTTTACAGCTTTGCAAACCATAAGAAAAAAAGAATGTAAATAGAAATGGTAGGGGAAGGGTAGCTGTTCATGAATGAGCTTTTGGTTCCCAGTTTAAAGGTGAACTTCACCATTTTTACACATAGTCTGTTTGCAGGAGGTTAGGTGGTTAGAAAGAAGTGAACTTACTTACCAGACGTCTGTGGCCCGCTGCTAAAAATAAAGCAACGCATCACATTCACTGGGGTATCTCCCCATTAAAAGGTCTGGTGTGAAATTGCATAACAATATAGGACAGATAACAACTTTGCTCCGTCAATCCTGAGCTGTAAAGGTTTAACCAATATGCATTGTCTCATAATCTCCTAATTAGGGCTGTCAGCATTAACGCGTTAATCACGATGCAATTAAGGGCCGACGACATTTTTTTAAATCGCATTAATCGATGCCGGCAGTTATTAATTTATTTTACACTTCACTCGGCTTTGCGTCGTGCCTAACAGGCTACTATTTTGACCCTTTGCAGCACCGTTACTTATCATCAAGCTGCCACTTCCTCCTAACACATCCTGCTGCTGCAGGCTGCAGGCATGATGGAGAAACACAGCAGCAATAACTCTGAATGGAGCTTTTTATTTTCCAAAACTCCCGGACGGCTCGTAGACAAGTCGAAAGCCATATGCACATTGTGTAAAGCCAAATTAAAATATCACCGAAGCACGTCAAGCTTGAGCTACCACCTACGGAGCTAAGCATAGTAGTACAGTTAACGTGATGCTACCAGCTAGCGGGCTAAACAGGTGGTAACTAACTGCAGACCTATCAGCATTGTAGAGGACTCGGGACTTAAAGACGTACTACGGTTGACCTGTCTTGTTGCCGTCGAGGGAGACAGTAGTTTCACCCAACACATACCAAAGCAGCTACAGTGGAAATGCTGCAAGGTGCTGCGAACGCTGTCTCATTAACCGGTGATCACTGGACGTCAGTGAGTAATCAACATTATTTAGGAGTTACTAAACACTATATTGACTCTAGTAAGGATAGGGATTTTTTAGTTTTTTAATTAGGTACTTGGAGGAATTGTGCAATAATTGACATTTTTCTTTTGTTTACAATAAATAAATAATTACAAATCTTAAAATCAAGTTCATAAAGTGACTTTCTTTGCATTAATTTGATTCCCAATCAAGATACACTGGTAAAAATGTCTTTCCATTGTTAATATGTACTTAAAAACTGTTCTGAAATGCAAAATAATAGAATTTTAATCATGTGATAAAATATGCGATTAATCACGATTAACTATAGACATTAAGCGATTAATCGCGATTAAAAAATTGTAATCGTTTGACAGCCCTACTCCTAATATATGCCTTACCTTGTAAAACTAAGTGAGCAGACCATTTTTCTATAAGAGGAGAACTGATGAGTACAAGTGAAAAAGGAGAGCAGCTCTATGAAGCTTCTTATGGCATAATAGAAATTATGCAAATGAGGTACAGACGTTGTGAACATTACAAAAGTTATTAATACCAGATAAATTAAGGTTTAAAAGTTTAATTTATCTCCACAGCTTCTCTCTTTTACTGCAGTCATTTTTGGTATTAGCTCAACTGAAACTTTAACTCAGGAGACTGAGGACATGGTGCTTCTTTCTGAGAGGAACAAGTGGGTGCCTACATGAATGTCAATCATGTTACTATGGTTGCTGCTGCTGTGGCAATACTTTGACAAAGAAATAAGAGCTAGTGAAGGCCATTACAGTGGAGGATAAAGACTGAAAATAAGCCATGATACACTGTAGGATAGTGAAGTAATGTATCACATTTATCGCCAGTGTTCTGTTGTCCTACTTTTGATCAGATATCTCAGTGGATCAAGTTACATAGAATACGCTGCCCCCGTGCTCTTACTTTACATGAAACTATATTTAATTCAGTAACAATTAAGTTTACTGTTAACGCTAAAAGTAAGCAACATTACACTGGTGACAGCGGGTTTGTGGACTGCTAATTTTTGCAGAGTGCTGTGAATTCAGGTTTTTAGCAGGTATAATGTTTACCATGTTCACCATCTTAGTTAGCTTTAGCATGCTAATATTTTCTAATTAGAACTAAACATTAAGTTCTGTTAGGGGCTTGTTCTGACCCAGAACGCAGAGATTTCACACACAGACAATGAAAGCAGTTTGTAAAGGTTTTAATGAACAAAATGATACTCAGAGATACAGTGTGGATTTTGTCTGAGCGGGGAATCTCCTGGCTGGTCCGAGTACCGAGGCGAGCCAAGGGGGAAGGATCCAAGTCGTACGAGACTTGAGGCGGACAGGCAGGGAAGAGTTCACAGAAGTTTCCACAGGTGGAGGATAAGGCTGGACGGTGAGGCTGGAAGATTTGGCGTTAACGAGCTAACTTCAGGTTCAACCCAGGGTTTTCTGTAGTACGAAGGTGGATCACTTGTGATCGGGTTCAATCGCCGTGGTAATTTATGCTGAACGCCTAACCTGGTCGGGAGCAGGTTAAGTTGGAGATCAGCGATCAACCGGTGTAAAAGCACCGACTACTGACCAATCAATACTCGATTGATAACGGCGCCAACGTTCTTAGAAGATCAGGCGGAGCTCGGTGCGCAGAGAGAGAGAGAGCACATAAAAGTTAAAACATTTAGAGACCAACAACCCCGTTAGCATTCCCTGATGGGTATATTTTATGAAATATATAGATTGTAATGGGAGGGAATTACATATCGGCTCGGCTTCTTGAGCCGTGTGTTGCCAATGCGCACATCAGTTTGAATTATGTTTTTATATATTTTATTTGGTCTCAGGATCGCTTCCCCCTGCCAGGGTTGCAACTGAAATACTAGGCTAAAGCAACGACAGTTTATGGAAAGTGCGCAAGTGTAATTATGGTCAGATCTTGGTCCTGACTGATGGGGAAGTGATATTAATAAGCGTTGTGATTTACGCATCTACAGCGTCGGCTATTTTTTTGCCAGCTTTCCTTCCTGTTTTAGGAAGCAGCGACTGTATTGCGTTTTGCCTGCAAAACCGTGTCTGTGTTCTTCATATTTATGTAGAATTATAATTTCCTCTTCTTATGTAAAATATGCGGCTCTGGTAGATGTTTGCTATTGGTCGTGCTGTGCAAACACCGCCTCTTTTATGTGAACGCGCGCCGCTGGATTGGGAAACCCTGGGTTGACTGAACTAGTTGATAACCAGCGTCGTGATACAGCTTATGCGAGACCGTGGGTGTTAGGTTAGGTGAAGCCGGGTAACTGAAAGAAATCCAGGACATGTTGATCTCGCTTCGTAGTACAGGCCTCTGGTGGAAAAACACAGATACACACAGACAAACAGAGAACAAAAACACCCAAAACAGGGCGGACAGAGAGAGCTGCCCATAACAAGTTCAGCTGAGGCTTGTACTGTATGACTGAAATTAGTTTTGCAGGTATTTGGTCAAAACCGAAATAATGGACATTATAAAAAACTTTGACCTGATGGTGACACTAAAGTTATTACAATTCATCCTGAAGTGAACATGAAAATCCATCAGATAGTCACCAGAGTCAGTAGGTGCATCATCTGAGAACCATGAATGTCTGTACAAAGTGCTGTGCCAATCCATTTAGTAGATTTCACTGGATAAGTAACCTGATGTGCTAGATGGGAGCTGAGAAGCCGTCATTGGAAACTGTTTGGAAAAGGGCTGGCACTTACTTGAATACATGGCAGGTGATTGGATGAACCATCTGTCTATCAAACTCTTACCGAAGCCAGTCGGGATAAGACTGAAAACATCTTCTCCATCAAGAAAAATCATTGGGGCCGTTCTTTCTCTTCTTTCAATGAAGAAATACTCTGCAGGTATGACATAACTGATGCTATTGCAGCATCTAACGCCAAGGTCCACATTGACAATAAGTGTTGCATTATGCTTTTGTGTGATAACATTCTTTTTTAATAATCAATCAATCAATACTCTAACCTCTTTAGGAGCAGCCAATGTTGTTATGAACAGTCGTCCTCCGTTTCGTCACCCACACCTAAACCACGCCCGTAGCTGCCAGTAGCTCCTTACAGGACGCTGATTGGCTGGACACAAACCCATTACTTGACAAGATGGATTTGCGTGTGATCTTGTGATATTGCGGGAATCCAGCTGCTGTGTAAGGTAAACCTGCTGGTGAAGCTAAATGAAAAGTCAGAGGATCAACAAAGTCATTGGGATTCACCCTCTCAGCACCATGGAATACATGTACCAAATTTCATGACATTCGCAACATTTCACTAAAAATCAGAAATTGCCAACCTCATGGTGGCGCTAAGGAAAGGGAAAGAAATCAGTAGGCTGCAGCTGTCTTTCTGTGTGAAATTTCATGGCAATCCATCAAATAATTGCTGAGACATTTCAGTCTGGACCAAAGAGGTGGACTGACTGATCAACTGACATTGTCATTCATAGAGCCTCTGCGATAGCTTGGCTAGAAACATTACAGTAACTACATACAGTCAGGTCCATAAATATTGGGACATCGACACAATTCTAATCTTTTTGGCGCTATACACCACCACAATGGAGTTGAAATGAAACGAACAAGATGTGCTTTAACTGCAGACTTTCAGCTTTAATTTGAGGGTATTTACATCCAAATCAGGTGAACGGTGTAGTAATTACAACAGTTTGTATATGTGCCTCCCACTTTCTAAGGGACCAAAAGTAATGGGACAGATTAACAATCATAAATCAAACTTTCACTTTTTAATACTTGGTTGCAAATCCTTTGCATTCAATTACAGCCTGAAGTCTGGAACGCATAGACATCACCAGACGCTGGGTTTCATCCCTGGTGATGCTCTGCCAGGCCTCTACTGCAACTGTCTTCAGTTCCTGCTTGTTCTTGGGGCATTTTCCCTTCAGTTTTGTCTTCAGCAAGTGAAATGCATGCTCAATCGGATTCAGGTCAGGTGATTGACTTGGCCATTGCATAACATTCCACTTCTTTCCCTTAAAAAACTCTTTGGTTGCTTTCGCAGTATGCTTCGGGTCATTGTCCATCTGCACTGTGAAGCGCCGTCCAATGAGTTCTGAAGCATTTGGCTGAATATGAGCAGATAATATTGCCCGAAACACTTCAGAATTCATCCTGCTGCTTTTGTCAGCAGTCACATCATCAATAAATACAAGAGAAGCAGTTCCATTGGCAGCCATACATGTCCACGCCATGACACTACCACCACCATACTTCACTGATGAGGTGGTATGCTTTGGATCATGAGCAGTTCCTTTCCTTCTCCATACTCTTCTCTTCCCATCACTCTGGTTCAAGTTGATCTTTGTCTCATCTGTCCATAGGATGTTGTTCCAGAAATGTGAAGGCTTTTTTAGATGTTGTTTGGCAAACTCTAATCTGGCCTTCCTGTTTTTGAGGCTCACCAATGGTTTACATCTTGTAGTGAACCCTCTGTATTCACTCTGGTGAAGTCTTCTCTTGATTGTTGATTGTTGATTCCTACACCGTTCACCTGATTTGGATGTAAATACCCTCAAATTAAAGCTGAAAGTCTGCAGTTAAAGCACATCTTGTTCGTTTCATTTCAACTCCATTGTGGTGGTGTATAGAGCCAAAAAGATTAGAATTGTGTCGATGTCCCAATATTTATGGACCTGACTGTATCGGCAGAAACCACTTGCTCTATGAAAACATGCCTCATCTGCTGCAATTGAGCCTCTTTGCCTAATTCCAGCATACTGTACAGATTATCAGATCTGTGTGAAATGCTCCTTCACCTTATTATAAACATGAGGACACTGCTGCAGATTAGCACTCTGCAAATATGTAATTATACATCATCCACCGTGTTGAAATAGGATTAGGCACAAGCAGGGATGTTTTAAAGTGAATGTGTGTGTGAGAGCGATATATATAGACAAAGAGAGAGATGGTTGTAGGATGTAGTGACAGAGTGTAAATGTGGTCTGTAGGTATGATTGTATGTGCACAACAACACTGTCGACTGAAAGAATCTCAGGAAGGTGAACAAAAGCAAACAGTAGAAAGCTAAGAGGTAGGAGTGTATTTGAAAAGGATGAAGCAGAACACGAACAGAAAAAAAATCTTCCCTTGTTAGGCGAACTAGATCTCACATTGATAACATACAGAAATCTCATCCTACAGCAGATGAAACACAAGCACGGAAGACCAAGATCAATCTGGTCTTTTTAAAGAAGTCAGAATATTATTTTTCACGTAGTTTGTTTTGAAATTTGAATGCCAGTGGACAAAAAAAAATAAAACTAGGAGGAGACGGGAAGGGACAGAAGAGCAGAGAGTCTGCACAGTAACATCTGACTGCTGTAGTTGAGCAGAATGGAGAGGCCTCATTAAATTTTAATTGCAGTGCGATGCTGAGTGCATTGCCATCTACATCGAGATGCATGTGACCTTCTTTTTTTCTCTTTTTACTTCTACCAAATGTGAGTGTGTACAGTCTTGTCTGCCCTCTTGTCAGCTTAGCAGCCTTGTGATTAAATAAAAGGATGTTGGAGAAAACACGGCCTCAGTTAAATTTCACCATTTAGATTTAAAAAAATGATAAACAGAAAAACACTCAAAGCTACTTAGTATCCCACAATTATAAGCTGCATTCTTGGATATTCCTATAAGTATTTATTTTGCGTGGAAGCTGTTGCACATTAGCCTGGCTCCGCCCTCTTACGTACATCTGCTCAATTTTCATTTTCCTTCAGTACTCCGTCTGGGTTTGCGGTATATTCTTGGGTTTTCTCCAGCCAAATCTTTACTGGTCCAATCAGCGAACAGACGGAGTGGCTGAGAACAATGATGTTGTGGTCATGCGCTAGTTTGAGTTGTAGTTCCATAATGGCGGCGGAGAAAGATGCGAGCGAAGCCATTTGGTCCGTTGTGGCAACGCTGCCGAATATCCAGAAGTTAAAGCACAAGCAAGAACAGTCTTTGCTGAGCTTTGTTGGTGGCCATGATGTTGTGGTCCTCCTCCCTACGGGGTTCGGGAAAGGTTAACACTTGTCAATGGAGAGTGGCCAGACTCACTGTACAAATGAAATGTACGAGAGTCTGGTAGGATCAGGCTAGTTGCACATGTGTTAGGCATATTAAGACTATCTTAATAAGTGTACATACACAATAAACACCATGATGCTCTAACAATAAATATCACACTCCAGCATCAAGAATAAAACTTGAGTCACACTGTTATAGCAGCAGGAAGCAGCCTGTTCAGTATGCATGCTGGAGATTAGTGCGTGTTTATCGCCTTCCTGTCCTGCATGAGTGTTGCATTACAAGGTATTGTCCCCAAACTGCCAGAATCAATTAATATGAATAATGAATGCTGACTGACGCCGAGTGCTCATTTTGTTCCAGCTCCTATTGTTTTCAGACATGCAGAAAGGTTTCATTTTTGCAGGAGGTACAAGAAGCTCATTCTTTTATGGATACAAATAAATATTCTTAAGCAAGGTAAAGGACCGTATGTGCTCAACAAGCCTCACACCACAAACTCACGCACTCTGATAGCTAAACATGAACTATCCTGGCTCTTAAAAAGGATCTAGTTCCCTTGGAGAAAGAGGGCGATCTCATCTCATGTGTGGACTGACACCATTGAGTGAATTCAAGAGACATCGATGGCATTATTCACCTCACCCTACTAAGATCACTTTACACACTTCAGCAACCACAGCTGGGGGAGCCACACATGTTAGCCAGGTCACTCTTTACAGCTTGTTTTAACATGCTGATTTTCTGCTCTGTGTACAGTAAGACCACAAATGTAAAATAAGCTTATCCAATCTATTATTAACAAGGATTCAGTAAGTCATTAAAGTAAGTGAATTAAACTAGTTTATTACTACAAGTGGAAAATAACTCCATCCAAAGATTACCAAGATTTTTTTAAACAATTCATTTTATGTAATGAACTAAGTAAAAAAAAGCTAAGACTAAGTAAAGAGAGTTTTACATCCATGCTACCAGCTCTGGTAGGCTCCACTTACAGCAGTGCTTTTAGCTAAATGCTAATATCAGAATGCTCACAATGACAGTGCAAACATGTTAAGCAGGTATAATATTTACGCTGTTAGCTTAGTGCAAAGGTGTCAAACTCAACTCCCCTAAGGGCCACACTAGAAAATGAGAATCATATCAAGGGCCAGACATAGAGTTTATTGCTTTTATGTCATGGGAAAAGTCAAATATCTTTGACGGTATTATTGCATGTCTCATATGGTCTTCTCACTTACAGTTTGGTCGACAAAAATGTCGAAAAAATGCCAAAAACGTTTGGAAAAAGCATCAAAAATGTAAAAAAAAAAGGTTGTGAAAAGTGACAAAATTTAGGTGGGCCAAAATGTATTGTGAACCTAAATGTATATAGGGGCCGGATCAAAATTAGCAAGGGGCCGGATTGAGTTTGACACGTGTGGCTTGGTGTGTTAACATACATTTGCACCAAACACAAAGTACCACTGAGGCTGATGGGGATGTCACTATAGTTTTGCAGGTATTTTGTCATAAACCAAAGTATTAGACAAATAGAAATGTATACCTGATGGTGGCGCTTGATGAAAAGTCAGAGGATAATCAAAGTCATTAGGAGTCACTATCTGGAAAACCAACAATATTGTGGGTGTTTGGTGTTTTAAGCCCCCAACGTCGCCTCCCAGGCAGCGCTGCCTGTAAGGCACTAGGATTAGGCAATGGTTAGGGTTAGGATTAGGTGCCTTGAAGTCCACGGTCGCAGCGCTGCCTTGAAGTCGACTTTGGGGGCTTAAAACACCATCAAGCAACATTGTGTGCTAATTCATCTAACAGACGTTTCACTGGATTAGATGAATCTTTGACCAGCTGGTGGCACTATAGGGGAAAAGTCAGGGGAACCACAAAAGTCAGTAGGCGTCATCCTCTGAGGACCATGAATGTCTGCACACAATTTGATATCAATCCATCCTATAGTTGTTCCATCTGAACACTGGTGCTCCACCCAGTTAAGAATGAGGCTTTACATGTGAACCAATTAGTGTATAACACTGTGTGCACATATCAATAGTGCTCTTTACAAACAAAATGAGCTATAATGCATGCTTAACATGCTTCCTTGTGTGTTGCTATGGCGATCATCGAAGCAGCATGGACGCATCAATGTTGCATATGTCACACATTGTCCTGAATTAGGGGAAGAGGTTATAAACAATTCATTGCAATTGATATTAGTTACCAGTGTCATGGTATTGGTTGTTCTGTTGTGAATAATTGACATTCAAGGCGTCGACCCTTGACCCCGTGAGAGGTGCAAAAGAGGCCTGATTTAATTTGAGTAATACCAAATTAAAAGTTACTTGCAGTTTAGGTTTTTTTGTTACACTTCAACAGATTTAACTAACTACTTCATAATGCTCATCTTCAGAATTCTAATAAATTCATTTCGTAACTGGATTTGTTTGGACGAACCTACATATTACCGTAAAATGCATTAACATCATGGCTGCAATTATTCACATCAACTGTTTCCTCATTTTAAAACACAAAGAAAAATTAAATGTGCAACACACATACAAACTTTCAGATGCAGATAAATGGTAGTAGAGAAAAATACTAATATTTTGGCCTTTGACTAAAAGGGTTGACATGCAATTTTTGCCAAAATACTCATACTACAGCGAGTGGTGAAAACTGCTCAAAAAATCATTGGCACATCACTCCCGGCCATCACTGACCTTCATCACTCACAGTGTCTGCGACGTGCACACAATATCATCGAGGCCCACACACACCCCAGTCATGGACTGTTCTCCATCCGCCCGTCTGGGAGACGCTACAAGAGCCTTAGGAGTCGCACCAGCAGGCTCAGAAACACCAAGACCCAACACGAGCCCCTACCCCTGCCCACCCCACTCCGCCCCCTCTCCTTTTGCAAATGGACTATTGACTGACTGACTACCTCTGATCACTATGCACTTTATTAATGCACCTTAACAATGCACTATATATGACCATACTGCATTCTGGCTCTACTATTATATGGACTATGGACTCTCTATGCACTGTATTTGCTAATGCACTTTAATAATGGACTAAAAAGATCATACTGCATTCTGTGTTTTATGTCATTTTAAGTACTGCTATAAAGAAAAAGCACTTTTCATGTTTGCAATACTGGTTAGATGTTAAACTGCATTTCATTGTACTGGTTGTCCTTACTTGTGCAATGACAATAAAGTTGAATCTAATGTAGTATCGTGGTTAAACGTGAACTACACTGTTACATTTGAATTCATTAGATGGGGTTTGTTTTTGGAGTTCTGCAGGTTATAGCTAAATCGATCTAAGTTATTAGCATTTCCATTATTGACTTTTATCTCAATGAGCAATAAACGAGTTGGTGATTAATTGTACCCAACAGCAACCAACCAACCAGGGGCTCCAAATAGTACGAGGTGTATCAGGGTGCATACGAAAATTGAGATTGAGAAATGGTCTTGCGCATCAGTAATGCTCTCTGCGTATTTCTATGTCCTAATGCAGCATTTTGACACTAGAAAGATTTCTTGTGCTTTATATAGTGAATAAGTCTGTCTTGACAGTGCAGCTGCTGTTTTAAACCTTCAGTCTAATCAAGTCTGTTCAGGTTTTGTTTTTTTAATTTTCAGGCAGCTTCTGGCGGGAGATGAGTTAATTATAACTGACAAGTAACATTATGAGAAAGATTTAATGCAAAATCTGCCCATGTGTGAGCACTTAAGTTGGCAGATACCACAGGCGGAAAGTGCTGCCATGTGGAGAAAAGTGGAAGAGTTTGATTATTTCCACAGAAACTGTTTCTCCCTGCCATCACTGTGCCATGAAAACAATATGTTCACTTTAAAGTTGTGGAGGTTTTGTGATCATCTAAAATAGCTGAGGTTTTGAATTGCTTTAAAAAATAGAGATTTTAATACATTAATTAACTTTACACAGCTTTTAGTTTAATATTTCCAAAAGATGCTCAACATGGCCTGTTGATGCCATCTCTTCTTAACAAATACCACCCTCTAGTGGTACATTACCTCTTTCACAAGCACGCTTTCTACCAGCCTTCAGTACAGTTTTCTTCAGATTGTCCTTCATTTCCGTCACGTGATATGCACCATTATATTTACACCTGTTGCCCTTGTCTTTTTTTTGTTCCACCAATATAAAAACAACCTTGGCAGAGTCTCAGGGACTGAAGCTGGACTGAAAAGGATTTGTTGAACTGTATTCTGGGTTTTGAAATTGATTAACAGTTTGAAGAACACTTTTAATCTTCAACTAGGTCTAGAAAATAAAGGCCTTGTGCACTCATGCACAGATTTGTTCACTTCTGCTGACTACTGCTCAGGTTGAAATAGGCCATTTTTGACTAGGCATGAAAGGCACAGATGTCCCTAATATCATTAACGATGGCTTTGAGTTCAAGCGTCCCAGTTAGCCATAGAACCTTTATTTAATTAAGCAAACTCATAAGATCAAGATTTCTTTTGCAGTAGAGACTAGTACAGTAAATAAACTGAAGAAAAAAAACACCTAGACACATACAAAGACACATACAGCTCTGAGACAGACATCACAGAACAGATTCAAAGTTATCACATGACATGACAAATGCAGGATCCTTTGTATCATTTACACGTGCTTCTTCTGTCAGATGTTAAAATGTCTTCTGTGAAAAAGGCCTATTAGGTAAAGCTATGGTGGAGTTACACAAGGTCATCAAAATTAATATAGCCTTCCAATAAGAATATAAAAAAGTACAACAGGAGAGAGATGTCAATGAAACTCAGTCTGTACACGCCCACACAGTCCAGAGAAGAGATCTAATTCAGCAAAATAAGTGAAATCACCTGTTGGGGTGTACCATGGGTGTGCAGGGCCTTTGAATGAAAACTAACCAAACACAGAATACAGTGCACAAGTCCATATTCTTTTCAGGATTGGATTAGAAGTTTTATATTTCAATGATTTAAGGGTCTCATATTCCATTTGTGTGTAATGTTTTGGGTAAGAGACACTTAAAGTAGCTCTGCATCAAAATGGTGCATACGTGGCTGGCACAGAGTCATTTTTGTCTGTAAAAGGTTGCATTATGTAATGCCTAATTAACTACTAAGTTTTCAGTATAAAAGTAAAACGGTGGTTTAACCGACAACAGATGTAAACAAAGAATGACTTATAAATGGACTCACTTGTCATATACACGCCTACATATTCATATATACTCTCACTCATACATACACACTCTCACGCACCTATATGATAATGTATAATACATACACACATGCATTTTTATGCTGAATCAGTTTTATCCACGTATACTGTATATTTAATAATAATAATAATAATAATAATAATAATAATAATAATAATAATAATTATACATGTATTCGTATGGCACCTTTCATACAGAAAATGCACTTCAAAGGCTTTACAGTATGGCATTAAAAACAAAACAGTAGAGTTGCTGCTTGCTTCTCCCTGTGCTTATCCGTGTTGTCCCTGTTTAATAAACTAGCAAATAAAATGTTATATTACATATACCATCCACACAGGAGACACAAGCAGCATGATCTAAACACCACAGTATCAAACATTGAACCTTGGGAATTCACAAGTACATTATTTATCTAAATAACTTGTATGTATTGAATGTATTTCCAATATAGTGAATCTTATTGTTCCACTGGGCAGCTTGCATTCACAAATCAGAGGGCCAAAAGTAGGAACAGCAACTGCTGCAGATTAAACAAACACGATTTGATAGAGAAGTGGCTTATGCCTCAGTAAAATTTGCTTGAAAGATCGGATAAAATGATTTCCCATGCCGGCGTATCCTGAAATACAAGTCTTAAGATTCTGTCTTAAACAAGTTGTTTTGCTAGATGAATATCTAAATTCAAAGTCAGACAGCCGAGAATCCTCAACAGAGACCTCCTGCATAGAGCATCAGAAGATTTTTCTCAAACAGAATTATAAAAACATGTTTCCATAAAGTCTGTAAGTACAGGCGCTACTTTTAGTGTCTGCGTTCTCCAGCAGCAACAACTTGTGAGTTAAATACATTTGGAATTATTATTTATTATTATTATTATTAGGATTTGGACAACCCACGTATTTCAAACAACAATCTTAAAAAGGATAAACCATTCATAAAATGATTTCACAGATGCAATTCCTGACACAATAAAATGCCAGTGGTAGCGGTAACAATCCTGTGTGTGGGAAGTGTACGAACTCCAGCCAAACAACAAATTATCCGTGCATTTATGTGGAACTAAGCTTTAGGAGCTTTCCATCTTTACTCTCCTCCCTGTTACGTTGCATTCGGAGATCGACACTTTTTGACTGGCAAGATGGCGGCGAGCGGAAACAACAACTGCTAAAGTGAGTTGTTCAAAACCTTTCTTTTTAGTTAACTCTGTGTACACAAACAATGTTCTCAATGCTCGAGTTCATGTGTAGAGCCCCTGGTGATACTTGAAGTTTCATGTTGTGTCGAGCCTTCTTAGTGTTTTAAAAATAGTGATTTTGATGTTACCTAGTAGTGCCCCTAGCACTCCCATTCAAAAGGCCATTTGACCGAAAACTAAAATACAGTGAATCTTAAAAGTGGCGCTTCCGTCATAATTATGCTTTTAAACGAAAGTTTGACTCGGCTATCATTCACAAAAAGACCCTAGGTTGCATTGTGGCGAGAGTTACGCTTTATGTAAAAGTATGTAAGTATTATTAGCAACAAGGAGGTTTAACATATGTATGTTTGTTCAATTGTGAGATGTGTCCAGAAAGCATGAAAGAGATGTTATGTGACTATAGTATGTGGATATACCTGTCTTAAAAATGTGTTCAACCTAAATGTAAGGAATGCCCGATGACTGCACTGGTGGAGCTGTCTGTGTGTCTGTCCTTGTCTTGTCATGTGTGTATTTTGTTATTTTATGAGTTGTGTCATGAAATGATAGTGTATGTTTAGTTTCTGTCTTACAATTCTGTCTAATTTTTTATTGTTTATGATGTTGTTATGTGTATTTATTATTGTATTGCAATGCAGGAGCTAATGAGGATCCTAAATAAACAAACAAACAGACAAATGTGCTTTTACTAATCAAAAACATAAATACCCCTGTATACTATTATATTATTATTACTGATAAGATTATGGTGTAAGCAGCATTTTTGTTTGTTTATTTTCTTTATTATCATTATTATTGCAATTCAACATGGACACGTTCATTTCAAGGAGACATTCTTACATTGAACGTATTGACACCACTAAAAATTAAAAAAAATTAAAAAAAGAAGAAGAGAAAAAGGATAATCACACACGAAGGAAAGGGAGTGACCACTCTCCATCACTGTAGTATGGTTAACACTACTGCCTCATACATTACGGAACTTCCATACATATCCACAAATGAAAAATAAATAAAATATAAAGCATGTCTCTACTCATTCTACTGGGAGTCAGGCAATGTTATTTGTTCCCTAACATAATCTAAGAAAGGTCCCCATATGTTATTGTACTTAATTGCTGATCCTTTCAAAGAGTATCTAATTCTTTCAAGTTTGAGAAAATAAAGAACATCTTTGATCCAGTGTGTAAATGTTGGGGGTTTGCTGTCTTTCTATTTCATCAAAATCAGCCGTCTAGCGCAAAGAAATGCAATGCTATCAGATTGTGTCTTAGATGGCTTGACTCAGGTGTGATACCAAATAACCCAGTTACAGAGCATGGTGAGATTGATTGTAAGCAGCATTTTACTGTTGTAGTTGTTAGAGGTGGAGCTAATTTGAACTATTTTACATACTGTTGTGTAGTTGAAATAAATGTAGAGGAGTCAAAAATACAATATTTCCCTCTGAATTTGAATGTATATATAAACGGCAGTAGCTCTGCTCAGCTGTAGGTACTTGGCTTGGGAACCGGAGGGTGGCGGGTCCCACACGTACCAAGTACGATAGCTGGAGAGGTACCAGTTCACCTCCTGGGCACTGCCGAGGTGCCCTTAAACAAGGCACCAAACCCCCAATTGCGCCGACTATGTGGCAGCCCTTCGCTCTGACATCTCTCCACTAATGCACGTCTGTACTGTAGGTTCGGTGTGTGTATTTTGGGATTATGTGTGTCATGAATAAAAACAGAGTGTAAAAACTGAATTTCCCCAATGAGGAATTAATAAAGTGCTTATTCTTCTTAAGTATAAAGCAGCATGCAATTAAAATACTCAAGTATCTTAAATGTACAAAACCTGACTAAATGTTATATTCCACCACTGAATTCAGTGTTCTGGAGTAAAGAACTGTTTTTACCTTAAAAAACCTTGTCATAGTTTAATTTTACCTTGTCATAGTTTAATAAAGACAGTTTAGTGGGTAAATAGGACATACATAGAACCTCAAAATCCCATTGACACCTCTTTCCTCTGCAAATCTCACAATTTGAAACTGCCTCTGAAAACGGGCAAATCTCAATGAGCCTCCTCATTTGTCTCTAGTCTCTATCATTGTCATGCCCAAACATTTACATAGGCTACACCACTGATCTGAGGTCAGCTTAGTCTTCTGAATAGGTCGCGTAGATCTCAGAAATTGTATACATTGTTAATCTGCTATTTTACCACTAAATTCACTTCTGAGACTTTTTATGCGAGAAATCAACTGTGTAGAGGTCAAATATGGGCCGTTTTACGAAAATTGATGTCTAATTGCAAATTTTGTCCGACTGTGTGTCGGAGTTCAGCGGCCGGTGCTGCCTGTGTTGCTGCCTCGCCGCCGGCCTGCCTTCCTTCACAGACCCCGGCCTGCTGTGAGGTAGATGGAGCTTGTTACGCCAGCAATCGCTTACCACAGGTTCCAGTTAATCTTATAATGTGTGTAATTATAATGTGTTGAGTTATTTAAACAAACGATCGGGGAAATAAACGCCTCTTGTCCGCGAGTCTCATTGATACAGCCTGCGGCTGGATGGAGCTCTATCAATAAGAGCTAGCTAGCCTCCTCTTAGAATTCCTCTGGAATTCACAAAAATGCATTAAATTGAAATCGGACACCATTGTTAGGTTTATAAGACCTTGGGGTAGACGTTATATAAGTGGTGTGACGAAATTCAAACTGTAAATATACTTGAATTATGCCGAAAATGAAGCTAACTAACCGCGATCTGTACACATAGGATTGGAGGGACAGTCGCAGCTAACAAAACCCCTAATGTTCACAAAAATTCATTAAATTGAAATCGGACACCATTGTTAGCTTTATAAGACCTTGGGGTAGATGTTATATAAGTGGCGTGACAAAATTCAAACTGTAAATGTGGATGTATTGCCTTTCTGTTTTAATTATCCTCAACCAGCTAGCTGCCGTGCTAACCAGCTGTCCTGCTAACAGGTCCAACCCGATGATGACCCACATAACTAGCTAGCTAACATCGGTTATTCACTGACCTAGCTACATATTCAAAAAAGAAAGCCGTTCCCTTGATCATTTAACTTAACACACATACAAAAAATATTGGTTAAATTAAAACTAGCTTAAAAAACGAGTTAAATGCGGGTCTGCGGAGCTCCAACCCCGGCTAGCTGACGAGCTAGCTGCAGCTATCTTTGGACTGCTTGCTAGCTGCTGTCCCATTGCGTCGTAATATCCACCGGTCAAATCTAAACATCATCATGTGAATATAATCACAGATAAGAAGATGGCTAGATGTTACAATTATGTGTGGTTACTACTGATCATCATAGACACTCCGTGATTTACTGCATGGATTAACGTGTGATAGATCATTAATGACTGCACTTCCCAGAGCTGGGAAGCATCCATTAGCTAGCAAGTTGCATTGTCACACCCAGTGAACAACAGTATGTGGGTTAGACCTGTTCGAGTCGTGATTCACTCGGATCTTTAACCTGAGTCTTTAAATTGACTCACGAATCATGAGTCTCTAGTATCATTAACCCGGTTCAGTTAAGTTCTACTATAATTCAATCTAAAATGATAACAGCGCCACACACAAACCTCTTGTAACATTAGCTTCTACTATGCTAGCCATCTTAGCTGCAAAAAGCTTTATAACTTACAATTTCGTAGGCAACAGCAACTCTAACAAGTCAACTCAAGCGCCTGAGTGAACAGAGAGACAGTCCCGACCCGCAGACTCAGAGCCGGAAGCTCGCAAACCATGGGATTCACTCAAGAACTCACGAGTCAACGAGGGCTCGTGAGTTGTCGGGTGATTCATGAGTTGTCGGTGATTCATGAGTTCTCGCTCGAATCAGCCGGCTATATGAGTGGATCTGATTCAGACGAGCGAGTGAAGTCTCTCCTCGAGCTCAGGGTAAAGCAAATCCACAACAAAAGCCATTCTTTCACTTCTGAAATAACATTAAATGTTCTGCACGTAGCCTAGCTAGGCCTACTGTTGGTTTTGGTGTATAAATGTAGTATGTTAAAAGCAATTAGGTCGAGCAGACAGTCCGAAACATTACAAGCTCGCCTCGGCTCGGCTGGCTCGGCTTGCAGACAACTCGTGAGTTGCCAACAACTCACGAGTCCTCGATGACTCGTGAGTTGTTGATGACTCGTGAGTTCTCGCTGGAGTCAGTCAATCCCGCTTTTCAGCCAGCTACGTTGTTATGATTGAATCTGATTCAGACGAGCCAGCATAGCGAGTGAGTTAAGTCTCTCCTCGAGCTCAGGGTAAAGCAAATCCACAACAAAAGCCATTCTTTCACTTCTGAAATAACATACAATGTTCTGCACGTAGCCTAGCTAGGCCTACTGTAGGTTTGGTGTATAAATGTAGTATATTAAAATGCAATTAGGGTGAGCAGACAGTCCATAAAGTGACCTTGCCAACAACTCATGTTTTTTTTGTCTTCAAAAAACTTTATTATTCAAGTACAGATACACATACACATTGAAAACATTAAATGCATACATACATACATACATTAAAAAGGGGCGCATGGAATTTAAATTAAATAGGTTATAAGTCATTGTGAATGTTCAGAGTCTGGATGGCTTTCTTATTTGTCAGTCCTATTAAAGTTTCAAAATATAATTTCATGTTATTTTTAAATGAATATTCGGTTTTCATTATGAGGTACCTCCCCCTGCCGTTAGCGTAGCATCGCGTACCTGTAACCCAGCCAGCTACAAAGAACTGGTAAGCATCCATACTTTTAAAAGCTTTGAGATCAGCACCAGTATATGGGGATACCTCGTTTACCACATAGTGGTACGGATCGTGTGGACTGAAGTTGGGCAGACTCTGTAATTTAATGAGGTCCGTGAAAACGGAGGGAGAAAGAATTAAGGGTCGGTATCCAATCCTGCTCTCTCCAACTTCTCAAAATACTGCTATTTGTGAGCACCTACCAGATGCCCTACCTCGACCGAAAACGGCACGACAACTTGTTGTTCAATAGAAGAAGTCATATAAAGCCATAAATACAGTTTATTTAGTGTTATGTATTTCAAACTGATTGAAACTATGAAACTTTCCACTCGTCCACTACTGTTTAGCCTGTGCTTCCGCCGTCCGTCATGACGCCGTCACGTGGTCGTGTGACGTGTTTGCAAAGGGTCAATACTTGAATTACGCCGAAAATGAAGCTAACTAGCCGCGATCTGTACACATAGGATTGAAGAGACAGTAGTAGCTAACGAAACCCCTAATGTTCACAAAAATGCATTAAATTGAAATCGGACACCATTGTGAGCTTTATAAGACCTTGGGGTAGATGTTATATAAGTGGCGTGACGAAATTCAAACTGTAAATATAGCTACTCTAGTTATGCCGGCAGCTGGCAGCCAGCCAGCTCCATGGAGCTCCACGTAGCCCCGAAGTATTCCAGTAGTCCAGTACCCAGGGAAACTTTCACTGGGTATGGAAGTTGCCGCTTTCTCGTCAGACTGTGTGGAGCTCCTAGCTAAAGTCCGACACGTCTTACCAAATTTGCAATTAGCCATCAATCTTCGTAAAATGGCCCATATTTGAGCTTTATATAGTTGATTTCTCGCTTAAAAAAGTCTCAGAAGTGAATTTAATAACGAAATAGCCCGACTAACAATGTATAACTTTGCAGTGTCTGAAATATGAGACCTGCTGTCTCGTCTCCAATGTGTTTCTATGGGGTTCGCTCAAACCAATCAGCACGCAGCTCATCTAAATATTCATGAGCATACCATATTTGGAAGAAAAGCTCTTGTTCCAAATAGAGCCATATTCACATTTTATATTCTTGCCAGGCACCCGTCCTCAGCAAACCATTTTTTTTGTTGGCCGTTTTGTGTTAAAGTTTTCTTCAACTCGAGGCATTCAGGGCGCGCTGGCAAAAAAAAAACTGGGGCGCTCAGCAACGCGAAAGCAGCAAGCAAAAGGTTTCACTCTTATCTAACTAATCTAACTAAAAAAGGCAGAAATCTCTGTGAGTGAGTGAGTCCGTGCGGCTTTCTGTCTTCAAATGTGGTGACCTGCATGCGCGACAGACGTCCGATGCAGCACGCTTTTACGGATGTAAACAGACTCATCTATCTATAAAAGGAAGGAATCTAATAAAGTAACAAGCTAAGTTAGCCCTCTGAGCTAATGCATTCAAACTGCTGTAGCCGAGGGTAATAAAACAAAAACACGCAAGCAGAACCAGTGTGAACTAAGAAGGCCCACACATCTTTAAATAACTCCCATAGTGACAACAGCAGCGCATAAAGCTAGCTTCACTTCTTCCGTTTCTTCCCTTCACAATGAAAGCCCAACTTAAATTAACTCCGAGCATTTTGCTAAGAGGAAACACTAGATATCAAACAAAAGCTGTATAATATATCGTATTAAGTCGCTCTAAGCTGTTGCTGTTAATTCACACCTTCTAAGCAGAAGATAACGTCATCTCCCGACCTTTATCGGGGCAAAGGCTCTCTTTCTCCAGGTAGGTCTCACTCAGTCCGGTGCGAAAGCTGCCTATACCATGGTCCATGGATGTATAATAATAACGGCCTGTAGCCGTTGCTGACGTAGTGGAATGGGGGTGTCTAACTGCGTGTCAATCACTGCTCATGCACACACATTCATTCTCCCTTGTGGGGGGAGGGGCTTAGGAGACCATTTTGGGCTTTAGCAGAAAGGGAGGAGGGACTGAAAGTTGTCGATGTTCAAATTTTTTGGCTAAGTCCTCGATCTTCGCAATCCTACCTACAGCTCCTTTAAAGCGAAGAGTGAAAGAGAGACATCGTGAGCACAATGAACTTAAACGTACGTAACGTCTGTTCAACGTACAGCTTTCTACTCTAATATAATGCTGCATAGCTTAATAAATAATAATGCATCATTTTTATTTTATTTTGTATTTTGCAGTGCACAATAAGTCAGTAATATATAGCGGAGTTAAAGTTTTTTAAGCGCTTTGGGGGCCCATGTAAGTTATTTGGGGGGTACAATGAGTTAGAATAGTAACATACTCAATATTTTTCACATCTAAACATCATAATAAGTCTATAGATGTTTAGGGCCCTTTCACCTCTGGACCCCAGGCAGTTGCCAACCTTGCCTAATGGTAAAGTCTGCTCTTGGTGTTTTTCCATTGAACCAGACTGTACTTCACCAGTGTTTCTGACTGCGGTAGATGCCACCTGGTTATGTGACACAACTTTTTCATGGCAGGTGTATTGCTCAGGCCCCAAGAAACATAGTGTGAGTGTGAAGTTGATGAGATGAGCGGTTCTCGAGAAAGCTGCAAGCAGCAATACCACAGGCCATGCAATCAGCCCTGCAGCCCTACACTGCACCTATTTGAAAACATTATAAAAAGCTGCTAAAACACGCTCTGTCTGATCAGGCGCTAGATTTATTTTTCCTCTGTACTCAGGTGTTATAAGATCTTGATCAATGTGATTTACTAATTCAATAAAGTAAAATATGAAGCCCTCCTACACCTGATTGAACAAATTATCCATCAACATTTGTTTCTGGGAAAATGTAAGCCTAAAGGTAAACCGTGCAGCTGCAATGCCTCATTTCGTATGGACAACACCTGTAGTTTGAATAGTTATTCATGAGGTTCAAAAAATTCAAGAGGCCATGCTTGGCTCAATCAGCCGCTTTCCACCCATCTACATGGTGGAAAAGGACAGAGTCGCCCTCTGGTGGTCTTGTTTCTATCTTAACCTCTACATCCCAACTACCCCCACTGGTGGGTCACTCAGTACAAGCTCACGCTGTGCAGCCAAACTTTGATCAAACCCACGGAGATTTGCAAAGACCCCAAATAAGTTTGTATAAAATGATGAACAGGACATCTAGAATATTTCAATTTGATGGAATAGTGCAGCCATAACAAAAACATGGTGTCTTTGGGTGTGAATATTTTCCCTCATACAGCTTGAGTGAAGAGCTGATACACAATGTATATGTGATGCTGTCAGACAGACGGAAAAACACAACTTTCACAACCTTAATGCTATTTAGAGTAAGAAGTAATATAAGAAAATAAAACTGAGTTCAAAAGGTTAAACAGAAATGGCTTGGATTCTCGATCTTGGCCTGTTTTATTGTCTTGGTGGCACACACAAAGCCACATTTAGCAGCTATTCTGCATTGCATGCATTATCTATCAAGATTTTATACCAGATTAATAATACATGGAAAAGTTAGCCTCATTAACTGTGATGCATGCGTGCTGCTTTTCTAATGTGGCTTGTTTGACACTAATGGAGCAAAGCAGGGAGTTAATGTGTAGAATAGGCTGTGTGTGAAGCAGAGAGGAGAAAGGCGACTGACTGGCAGATTGCCTCGGAGGCTGGCGGGAGCGATGTAGGCAGCAATAATGCCGTTATTGGCAGTTACTCACATGTCTCCTTATCATTAACATGCACATTATTTATCACACTAATAAAGTTACGTGGACGAGGAGCGAGGCAGTCCTCCCTCTTGATAACCATTGGTATGCAATTCTATTTGGCAGACAAATACTCCTTTTAGGCTGATATATTTCATAATTTTCTCTTCACATTAGGTCTTTAGTTTGCTTAGACTACGCTTGTGGCTTCATTAGACCAGTTACTTTTCATCACAAAGTAGATTGTGCTAGCAATGTGATTAAATCTTCTCCTCAGCGAGGTTTATTTCTGCTTAAAAAAAAAAAAAAACACCTTGTATCAAGAGTTCATGTGAAAATGGCAATTTAAATACACTACTGGTGTGATGGTCACTGGCTCTAGACTAGTAGCTCTGCTTCCCCCTTGTGGATGAAGTCTTTACAGCCTCATACTGAGCTCTCCTGTCTGCTAATATAATCCTAGCTAATAAATACTAACTAAGAGAGGAAGACTCACAGACATTGTGGGAAAGTCACTCAGTGGAGGTCTGACATGGTCTGAGCTTTTGGAGTGTTTAATGGTATATGACATAGATTTATTATTCAAATAATAAAAAATAAAAAAAAGCATAATAGTTTAACACAAATTATTCAGAAACGAATCAAATTTTTGAACATGAAACTAGTTGTATTATCTTATTTCATTTTGCTTGTCATTTACTTATTTTTGCTACTCTTTGCACTTATACGAACTGATACTTTTTCAAGCGTAACTTTAATTGATGTTGGTCCCATTCTATAGTGTTACATGCAACAGCAGTTATCAGTATTTTCCCAGAAAAAAACAAACAAAACAAAAACACGGTGAATCCATATTTTATTTTTATCCCCGTCATGCTTCAGTTTCGAGCATAACTGTTTGCTTTTGTTGCATACTATTTACTGCCCCCCCATGTGGGATTTAATCAGTGATTTTTTTTCGTCTGGTGTTCTTTTGTGAGTATTGTGACAAATGTATTATTATGTGTATGTTGTTTTATGACAGATTGAAATCAAACAGAATCTAAGAGCGCTCCATAACTACCAGCTTTAAAACAAGGCTTGAAGTGAGGTGGATGAGTACTTATGCATCGACAAACATGTGGCGTGTTCCCTGTCCCGTGGCATGTATTCAGTGTAAAAACATTAGAGCATCACACTAGCCATGTAAACTTAAGTTAACAAACAACCAAACGTCGACAACAAAACCCCACCCAGTTTTATAAGGGTGCCTTCATTGGCCTCTGTGTCTGTAAATCCGTTCCCTCTTTATTTGGCTCGTGCTATTGGTCGGCGGTGACGACAATCCTGAGACGTGCTCCCGCCCACCGAGCGGATCAAGTTTGAATGAACAACAGCAGTCTGTTCTAGAGGTGGTATAGTTGCATTTGCAGTAATTATTAAAAGTGTGTATCGTATCGCGGGGTGCGCTGATCAAGGATGGACATGAAGAAAAGAATTCATCTAGAGTTGCGAAACCGCACTCCATCAGATGTAAGTTGGCCTCACATCTCGGTGGTAATGTTTCACTCTCAGCAAATGGAGAATCTTTCGTGTGATGTCTTGGCGTGGGGATACAAAGTTTCCTACAAGTTAAAAAAGATGATGGAGACGTCGGGTCACATTGTTGCTTTGCGAACACGTTTACAGTCGGCAGGTGCTGCAGGTACGCTGGTTAAACTTTTTGTGCACGTCTTTGATATGCAGTTTGAGAATGCAGCACAGCTTTTTATGCCAGCGGTATAAACAAGGCAAGCAGTATGAGAAGCCATATTTGTAACTTTTGATCCACGAACGCGCCCCTTTTTTTCGTTTAAAGCCCCGTGTTATTGTTATGTAGTCGTCGTTTGATGTGCTACCTGCATGCTTCGACTGGGACATGTATTTACCTACACAGTTTAAGCCGTGCACTTGGCGCGTTTAGGATGCGGATACTCAAAGTCATGACATTATCAATGATGCGTAAAGATCATAGCATCGAATTATCGCCTTGCAACTGCATCCTATAGCTATAGCTACACAAAGTGTCCAGTTGAAGTCGTTTATTTCTGCAGGAAGTGCATTCAAACATTGAAGCAGCTTACACTGGTGAGCCTGCAGCCCCGTGCAGCATGCAACTGGAGCCACAGTGCGCACAGATGGCCGAAAGAAAGCGGTGTTAGCGGTGACCGTTAACCAGCCACCACACTGATATATGAAACACAATAACTCCCGCATCTTTACTGCTGGGTGTTGATTCTGCTGTTTCACCGAGACTCTTGTGGTTTTCGACGACAAATCCAGCCATAATGAAAACAAATCGTCGAGCCGCGTTGTTGCTCTAGTTTTCCAGAACTAGGACAAGCCGCCATTTTACTGAGAAACAAAGGCAATCCGAAATACACCCAATATCCCGTTCATTCGACACAAACGACGAACGATTCATCATACCTTCTTATTAACAGAAGTCTATACACGGCTTCAATCCAATCGGCAACTGTTTAGCACAAGCAACAATGAAAACGTTTGCCTGGCAGCTATCTAATCAGCTTCAGCTGCCCCTCCTACTCACAAATGACCCTGTGCACGACTCGTAGGTCTGTTTGCCTCCGACTTGCTTTGAACCATTCAATCACATCTCGTTTTACGTTTTGACTCGGTTACCAGCAAAGAACGAACACATACAAACCGCCGCGCGATGTCTGTTTCTACTAGAAAAGTAGCTAAAATGTGATATTTACGTAATGGACGTAGAGCCAATGCATCGCGATAACTACGGCGTTGAAATGTGTCTACGGAATATTGATGGACTGTATTTTTATTTTAAGAGTTCCGGTCCTAATCGCTGATTGGCTGAGTCACGTTCATGGCCGCGGTATAATATCTGATAACAGCACACCTGTGACCACATATCAGACTGTTTAAATATCAAAATGTAGGCTACTTGAGTAGACTACATAATGTATTTATCAAGGACTATGTTTATGGAAGAACAGGGTATTATTTGTTTAACAGTAGCATTTGTGTTCAGTTATTTTTAATTTAAAAAAGTCCTAAAAGTAAAAGTATTTAAAAAAAAATATATATATATGTTATTGGGTTATATTTATTGATTCATTAATGTGTACATCACTTTAATGTTGTAGCTGATAAAGGTGGTGCTAATTTGAATGACTTTATATACTACGGAGTGGCTTAATCAGGAAAATAAAAATAATTAATTAGTTATTTATATTTGTATTAATAAAATACTCGAGTACCTAAAAATTGTCCTTAGTTACAGTAACTGAGTAAATGTACCTATTATCAGCAAAATGTAATCAAAAATACTGTAACAGAATGCTATATTATATACATTTTTGGATTGTTATTACTTATGTGTTAACTTGCATTTTATGTATTTTGTTAATATGGAGCAGTAGCTTCCCAAAAGCTCAAACAAAATTGTTTTAGTGTGCTGAATACTACGTAGCCTAACATATGCAGACACGTTTGTCCAAAGCGAATTATTACAAATAAGAGATTCTCATAAAAAAAAGTGCATCCCTCCCAAATAAAACAACTATTATCAAAAGATTTTAAACCTTGAAATAGCATAAACTTAATATTCAATTTCTATCCAGACAGAAAGTGAACACATACTTAAAATATTTTATGCACTCTGTATTTGATAGGGGCGCACGATTCAGAAAATGTCACGAGTCGATTCGAAAGATTCACCATATGTAAATGTAGTTACTTTTCCCATGTGATTGCAGTAGACATACAATTAAAAAAAAATTAATAATGAATCGATTTTGAATCGGTAGAGCTTGAATCGTGATTGGAATAGGAATCGATTTTGTTTTTTTTGCACCCCCCCTAGTATTTGACCTTGATGTATTTTGAAATTTTACAAATGCTGACCAGATGTATTTGTTTGTTCTACAGGTAAAAGAACTTGTTTTAGACAACTGTCGCTCAAACGAAGGAAAGATCGAGGGTCTAACAGATGAATTTGAGGAGCTGGAATTTCTAAGCACAATCAATGTTGGACTGACGACAGTTGCCCACTTGCCGAAGCTAAATAAACTCAAAAAGGTAGGCGTTTTCTTTTTGCACAAAACAAGTATGTGACTTGAGGCTTTGAGGGTTTTGCATATTTTGATTGTTTAATCGATCAACAGCTTGAACTCAGCGATAACAGGATCTCAGGAGGGTTGGACGTTCTGGCAGCGAAATGCCCCAACCTCACACATCTCAACCTCAGTGGCAACAAGATTAAAGACCTCAGCACAATAGAACCATTGGTAAGTAAGACCCTAAAATACTTGGGGGGGGGACACACAATATACAAAGCAGCAGGCTGTTAATATTCACCAAACTTGATTTTTCTTTTGACAGAAAGAATTGGGGACCCTGAAAAGCCTAGATCTGTTTAACTGTGAAGTGACAAACCTGAACGAATACAGAGACAACGTATTCAAGCTACTACCCCAGCTCACGTACCTGGACGGGTACGACAAAGACGACAAAGAGGCACCAGATTCCGACGCTGAGGTTTACGCAGAGGGTTTGGATGACGACGAGGAAGATGAAGACGGTGAGTTTGAGGCTTCACATACCCTCATGTGTTCTTTTCTAGCATCTCTTATGTTGGCGTCTTGGACATTTGGCTCATAATTATTAACCGCCAACTTGTTTCGCCCAGATGTAGATGAGGAGGAGTATGACGAAGATGCAGCACCAGGAGACGAGGATGAGGAGGAGGGAGAGGAGGAGGAAGAGGAGAATGAAGAGGAGGAAGAGGACGACCTAAGTGGAGAGGTGGGAACAAATGAGATCTGCATTAAAAAATGTTCAGTCTGAAATAATTATACTAACTGTACCTTGTTTTTTTTTTTGTTTTTGTTTTTTTAAAGGAGGAAGAGGAGGAAGATCTGAATGACAAGGAGGTTGACGATGAGGATGATGAAGGTGAGCAAAATGGTGACTGACTTTAAATTTAGAAGCTGTCTCCCAATTCCATACTACATCCTAAGTGTATATAATATATACTAATCTTTATACCATGGTCAATAAATACTCAATTCTGATTGGCTGCAGGGAGTCCATTAAAAAGTGATATAAGACACCTAACAATTAGTCTGGTGAAACTGACTGTTTGCCGTTCTAAGAAAAAGAATAATAATCTGAATATCTTATTTACAACACTGAGTGTAGTCCTTTAGTGCCTCGGCCACTGACTGTTGAGCAGCAACAGCAGAATAACTAGCGACAGGAATTTGTATCGGGGTACATTAAACTCTCGTCAGAAAGGATTTTCTCTTCTAACTGAGAAAAAAAGGCAAACAAAATAGGGACCCACTTTTGAAAACATTGCTCCATAGCGCTTCTAGTGGTCAAAAACTCAACAGGACACATTTAACTGTTTTTACACTAACAGGAAATGATACAATAAATGTGCCATGCAAAGGCAATCAAACCTTTACTTTTAGAATGACACCACCAATTAAACTTAACAAAGAAAGTGTTTGTTTTGTTTTTTTCTCCAAAAATTCAAGTTACTTTTTGTCTTCTGAAGTGTTTCCTGGAGCAGCCACAGTTCCTTTGTGCATTGCATTGTGTTCGATTAGTGTCCTTCAACACTCAAAAACGCAGTGTTTTTTTTTTTAGATTACTTAATTTTGTCACTTCCAGCGTAAACACACACCATACTTAGAATTAGTACATAGTATAGATTTGGGACTCAGCTGATTTAGAAAATCTTTATTGTCCATAACAAAGCGATTTTTGTAATGTGAAAATTGCATACAGTTTAAGTCAGCATTGCTGTCATCATGATGCAAAAAACGTAAAGAGTTTAACAGGAACATTGATATGCTTCTGGGGTTTGTCTTTTTTAAATGTGATTCTTCTTATTTTCTAGAAGAAGAACGAGGTCAGAAGAGAAAAAGGGAACTGGATGAAGAAGGGGAGGAGGATGAAGACGATTGAGAGTCCTCTTGAAGCTAAGTTGTGAAATGTTTTAAACTTGTATCTCCCAGTCACTTCCCAACAACCCCATGTATCTCCCCCCCCCCCCCGATTTCATATTGCAGTAGGAGTGGTTTTTTGTTATTGGCCAGTCAGGTAGACGGGGTTGTCTGGAGAAATAAGTTAAATTTATGTACCTTTGATGCTCCCGTGTTCCAGTCTTTACAGTCCACTTTTAACTGCTTTGTGGACACCAATTTTGTAATATCAAATATTAGCAAAGATAAACCTTTTTTCTCACCGTTTGTGTATGACCAGTTTCTGATGACTTATGTATTTTAAGACCCCCCCACCCCCTTCAAAAGAAAAAAAATGAAACGACAAAAAAAAAAAAGAGTGCATGTCTAATACATTTTAAAGTCAACTACTGGATTTCATGTATGGCAGTCCTCTCCTCGTCTTAAACTTATTTTTGCATTTTTTTTTTTTTAAATGTAAGTTATGTATTTGTAGTGTCACCAGTATGCCAATACTCTCTGCTGTCCTGGTGTGAAACTTGTGTCTGAACATGCACAGTGTGACACTCACAGGGCATATTTTTAAATCCTAGAAGAAAATGTCTGCCCTCGTCAAAGCTGCTCCTCCTCCTTAAACCCTCAGCTTTGATAGTTCGGAAATTACGTGTTCTTGTAAATAATGACCAAATCTATTTTTTTGTATTCTCTTTGATGACGGCAGACATTGAACAGACAACTGAGGTGAAACTATGAATTGTAATAAGATATTAAATATGTATGCTGCTTTATCTAAAATACGCAGTGTGACATTTCTTGAATTTGAACATAACTTTGTATGCATAATATTTCCATAAAGAGAAATTTTCAACATCAGAACTCATTATCGCTTTTTCCATTTTCGTTTCTGTGACACACAGGTGGCAATGTTTGAATTCGTGGTGGTAGTGTAGAGAAATACTTGATAGAAATGGAGGTTAAAACCGCAACTTATGTGCATTGAAAATGTATTGTTTCAAAGTCTAAACTCTGGAAAACAGTCAGGTATTTGGACTTTGTTTTCACTATTATACGTACTGTTCAAATTGGCCTACCTCAGTGATTTTTCACCATATGTTAAATCCACTGTCATCAGCCAAATTGTTTTTTCCCTCCCATTCACTTCAATAAATCCCTTTTTATATACGTTTTGAAGTTTGTTGTCCTTGTTCATCACAGTCAAGTCAAATGGTAAACTGTATACAGGATTCAAGTTTTAGGTCATCAGGGTATTGAGGATGATGGAAAACTGATCTACGATGCATTTTTCAGCAGACCAAACAAATATGGAGGAACTGCCATGGTAACACTTCTCTAAACCAATATGCCATTCAACAACTGTATAAAGAGTTTGTCATATTGAACATAAAAGCCTTTCTGTACTGTTATCCTACCTTTTACAATTGACCAGTTAAGTGGTTGGTTTTAGTCCTCAGTACACCTTCACTAGAAGGCCTGACATAACACAACTCCAGCCCAACTTCACCTGTCTCTCCACTGTAGCTGAGCCCTCTCTGGTAGATCCTTTTCCCACTGTCTACTTTCACTATAACCTTTTATTTTTTCCTGCAAGAAACGTACGCATTTACCATTAATGTGTCGGTGGTTCAAGTCTACATTTAAAGGGTTTATATGTTGTTTTTTTCTGATTGTTAACATAAGCTGTAAAGTTTTGGACCCTTATGTCCCCACTATGATGGGATCAGGGAAGACTTGTGACCTTCACTTAGTTTTTACTTACTCTGGGTACAAATTCCATTCTTGCTATGCATGCGGCCGGTTCATCTTTTTCCTTTTTCATCAAGAGCAGAATCAGTATTCAAACAAGGCTGAATGTGGTTGGTCCTGGATGGACAGTTTAGCAGAATCTTTTCTTTTTTTTGTAACTGCTTGAACCTTCCTGGTAAAATAGAGCCAATAACGTGTTAATCCACTGCCTATTTCTTTTAAATTTCAGACTGAAAGGAAAAAACTGTAAAATGTTGGCATGGCATTTAAACTGCACTTTAGCCTAAGTCTGTTGATGGTACACGTGGCGAAGGAGAGGAAGATTACCTGGAGTCTCCATAGCAAAATTACACATCTACAAGTAAACACATCTCGCTAATGTTGACATACTTAGTTTAAATGTAAAAGGATGGTTATTATTCCAGTTTTCTGTACTGTTATGAAAAGTCAAGATTATATTGTTATACCTTATCTGAAGTTATGTTGAGGGAGTCAAAGTCAACTTCATACCATATAAGGTACAGTTTCACACAAATCTTGCACCTTTTCAACCGGAAACATTCAGCATAATCTATCACGCATCACAATCATTAATTGCGCAGCCACATCATACAAAAACAATGGGATTAACACATATACATGTCATTAGCTAAAAAGGTAGTGACAAATAAATAGAAGCAAATATACGTTACACCCCCCACATCCTTAAAATTAGCCCTAAAAAACAATAACAGCCAGCAAAGCTTCCCTTGAAACCATATTTGAGTAACGCAAGTCCACCACCTCTGGATCCATGTCTCCCCTGCTGCTTTCCAACTATTTAAATAAAGAATAAAACACTTAAAGTGAGTGGACTACCCACTATCCTTGGGAAGAAAGACTGCATTTTGGGTAGCTACTGTATATGTCAGTATTGTGAAGTCAATCTACAGCCAGCAACATCTGAAGGTGAGTAAAGAAGCTACGGGATTAGCAGCTGTGTGAAAAACATGATCCCTGTCTGCTCGTCTCATCTGTCAAGTGCAGAAGTACTTCACATGTCAGCCATTTTGAGATGATGTTGCAGCTCACTGCAAACTGTGTCTGCAGCAGGGTGTAAGGCCTTGGGGAAGGAACATAGGAGCCAGTGACAGTCTTTTTATCCTCCAGTTTTGCCTTAGCAGAACATGAGAATTAGATGGTGGTTTGGTCATTATAGGGGGATGAGTGTAGGGGCTTTTTTTTTGCGTGGTGATCAAGGTATTGCAAGGTGAATGATAGGGTAGGCACAGTGAGACAAACACTCAGGAGGTCTGGCAGAAAATATGCATTAACTCATCGTAACACTTAAGGTGTGCTAGATATACGTTGTAAAAACAGATAATACCTAAATGGATTGGATCTCAAGCCTTCCCTGTGATTGATTTCATGTTAAGGTGGAAATCCATGAACACTGCCTTGTCACCATTACTTATCATATTTGTAATTATTACAATATTCCTGTAATTGCGCCAGTAAAGAGATTATCCAACACCTATCATATTGTTGTGTGCACTATGCAGGGCAGCAGGGGTGAAGTTATGATATATCAAAAAAGAGGCGTAGGAGGGCTCAGAAGCTTGTTGGAGGTCAGAATTGGGGGCAAAGGAAGCAGCTTTGCCAGTCCAGGAGGCTGAGAGGTCAGACGTTGTTGGGGCTAACATTCTTCAGGTTGTTGAGCTCCAGCTCCAACTGGCGTATTCGCACGTCCTTGGTGGTCAGCTCCTCCTTCAGCCGCCGCAATTCATCCTGCTGCCGGAAGAACATCCGCAGGAGCTACGTACAGAAAAACAAAAAGCCATGCATGTGACAAATACACTTTAACTTAAAAGTATGAAAATCTGATGTTAATAGAGAGACAATTTAGAGAAAGTAGAGTGATGGAAACATTTCAAAAGACTACTTTTACAATAGAGCAATAGCAGAGTAGAGAAATGACAGCTGAGTGATTCAGAGCATTACTTCTCAACACACCTCGTTCTCTGTCCTGGGTGGTACGTTCTCCAGCAGATCGATCCCATTCACTACTACACTCTTCTTTTCCTTCACTGGGGCTTTGAACACTAATTGGTTTGGCCGTTGGTAACCCTCCTTCAGGGACATCAAGACTGGGTCTGTTTGCAAAAAGTGAGCAAAAACGTGAAAACCAAACACAAAAGAATGAAGCCCTTCACAGATCACCAGATCAATTTATCTTGCTCCGCGTTGGTCTTAAACTTGGTGTGTCCATCCATATGTGCAATCATCTACTAACTGGTCTGCATACTAGACTCTGTTCACCCACAACTAGCGAACTGCTAGTTAGTACTGCTGTACGACTCTTTGTTATGTATTTTTTTAAAGATCATTTTTTGGGCTTTTTTTCCCATTTATTGACAGCACAGCTTAAAATTGATTTTATATCTCCCCTCAGCTATATAGTTTAGAGAATATTATAGATCCAAGACGAAACTGACAGAAGGGCGGGACGCCGAGAAAATGTCGCATTTACACATCCGTCTGCTACTTCAGCACCATGGACAGCGCCATGGATTTGTCAACACACAGCACAGTTTAGGCTACTGATACTGTATTTCAAAGCCATGGCCGGGGCCATAGATTCTAACTTGCACAAACCTCAGTCAGATAAAGGAACAAGTCAGTCGAGTCGAGTCAGGCAGACTAGACTAACAACTAACTAAAAAACCTCTCTGCCCCTGCACTCTCTCTGCTATTAGGCGGTTGGAGAAGGGGGATGGCAGGTTAACAAGGCACATGCATTTTGGTTACTTTGCTAACAAGGGGGCTGGCATCCCCCATCTTCCCCCCACAAATCGCCTACGGTGACCGACCATGAAGAATAGGTGAGATGAGGTGATAAAAAGAAAAAAATCCACTCCCTAAAAACACTGTCACCTCCTGGATTTAATGTTCAATTGGCTGATGTTGTAATTTAAAGACCACATGAGCTGCAAATCAGAGTTTGAGTAAAAGGAAATATCTGTGGGTGTTTGCAACATGTTGGTGACAGTACACGCCGTATGTTCAGTGACAGTGTGTGAAGAGTGAGGAAAAACAAGACAAAATAAATACACAGCGATTGAAGGCGACTGTATTTCATCACCATGCCGTACTGTAGCTTCGTTTTGAAATATCTGTCATGCCTACGAAATGTTTTCCAGCACATCACATCATCAAATGCAGGATGATATGTTGGTATTTGATTTAGATCTTTGCTAACATTGGTTTACATTGGCTTCTGTTAAAAGGTTTTATAAACCACCAAAGGAGCATCAACCATCAATCCATGTGTGTCTAAAGTGTTTACCTCTATTAATGCCGCTCAGCCATTCACTGGCGGACAGCGCAGGTTCAGTTCCTGCTGTCATGGGGTAGAGGTCCTCCTGGTATGTGTCTGACTGTAAACCAGGAAACACCACATACATTCTTATTTTACTGATTAGATTTGGTATCTGAAAAAAAACGTGATATTACTATGTCTTAAACATGGTTGTCTTTGTTTCAAAGCTTAAAATGTAAGCTGTCTGCTACAAACCAGAAAGACTTGATTTGTTCTCAAGTGAAACGGATAAATGATAAATTATGCTTTTGTGTTCTGATTAATAACCTCTGTCAGCTCTGAATAGCTAGCTTACTCACTGTGTATTTCAGCTCATAACATGCAGGAATACTGTATGTCCATGTCCAAGACACAAACTACTTAATGGCTCTTTAACCCGTTATGTGCTGCATAAATGTGACATGTGATATTGCAGAAATGATTCATAATGAGAGAACAGAGAAGAATCAGTTCATTCCATTATTTCATTCCCACTCACCCTTCTTGGCACAATCATCGAAATGGGCTCGATCAAACCCTTCAGGGTGACAAGCTTGTAGAAGCGGTACACCTCACAAGCTCCCACATCCAGCCCGTGTTTTGGCATCACACCTGCAGACAAGAACAAAACGCGTGGGGTGACAAAACCGTTTTGACAACATGAAATCCCTTCCCAGAATTCATGGGAATTGGAGTCACATCAACATGAGAAAAATATCAAACCTGCTGCAAAATGACACAAGTTAGTAGATCTAAATTCTTCTGACTTTTTTCCCCCCTTCAATGAATTTCATCCTTTCAGCCATGCAATACCACTTTTAGAAGAGTAAACCCCCCCCCATCCCATTCCTAAATACTGCTAATGAAGTGGTTAGGATCTGTCTTTCATATTTTGCTGGTCAACAAATGACTTACCGAGTCCTTTCTGTGGGGCCGGGGACCTGAACTCCATTAGGTATTGTAAGAACGGCTTCTCAGTGGTAATCTCAAAGTAACGGATGTTGCCGTCCCCCTGTCAGGGCAGCAAAATGTAGCTATTACTCTACAGTTCAAGAAGTAGCTCTAAAAAGTTTCAACCACATTACTTTGTTTTAACATTCGGCTTCTTAATGCTTTAAATTGGTGATAGAATGATTATATAGGGTATTTTACACTGTTCCTTAAGGTATCCTAATAGGGTATGTAACATTGGTTGGGCTGAAAATTGCCCGAATGCTATTTTATTAGGCCCTTAACTACCCTGTGAATATGGCTCTATTTGGAACAAGAGCTTTTCTTCCAAATATGGTATGCTCATGAATATTTAGATGAGCTGCGCGCTGATTGGTTTGAGCGAACCCCATAGAAACACATTGGAGACGAGACAGCAGGTCTCATCTTTCAGACACTACAAAGTTATACATTGTTTGTCGGGCTATTTCGTTATTAAATTCACTTCTGAGACTTTTTTAAGCGAGAAATCAACTATATAAAGCTCAAATATGGGCCGTTTTACGAAGATTGATGGCTAATTGCAAATTTGGTAAGACGTGTCGAACTTTAGCTAGGAGCACCACACAGTCTGACGAGAAAGCGGCAACTTCCATACCCAGTGAAAGTTTCCCTGGGTACTGGACTACTGGAATACTCGGGGCTACGTGGAGCTCCATGGAGCTGGCTGGCTGCCAGCTGCCGGCATAACTAGAGTAGCTATATTTACAGTTTACATCTAACCCAAGGTTTTATAAAGCATAAAGGCGTAATTAGAGTATATTTACAGTTTGAATTTCGTCACGCCACTTATATAACATATACCCCAAGGTCTTATAAAGCTAACAATGGTGTCCGATTTCAATTTAATGAATTTTTGTGAACATTAGGGGTTTCGTTAGCTGTGACTGTCCCTTCAATCCTATGTGTACAGATCGCAGCTAGTTAGCTTCATTTTCGGCGTAATTAGAGTATATTTACAGTTTGAATTTCGTTACGACACTTATATAAACATCTACCCCAAGGTCTTATAAACCTAACAATGGTGTCCGATTTCAATTTAATGCATTTTTGTGAATTCCAGAGGAATTCTAAGAGGAGGCTAGCTAGCTCTTATTGATAGAGCTCCATCCAGCCGCAGGCTCTATCAATGAGACTCGCGGACAAGAGGCGTTTATTTCCCCGATCGTTTGTTTAAATAACTCAACACATTATAATTACACACATTATAAGTTTAACTGGAACCTGTGGTAAGAGATTGCTGCCGTAACAAGCTCGCTGACCGCGCTCTCACTCACACACTGGAGCTCTGTCAGGGCAGCGGCGTTTGGTAGTCCATTAACCCAAAAAACTGTGACTTTGTGCGGGTATGGAGTGCCGTGGGCTGCCAGCCGTGACGGAGCTCCATCTACCTCACAGCAGGCCGGGGTCTGTGAAGGAAGGCAGGCCGGCGGCGAGGCAGCAACACAGGCAGCACCGGCCGTTGAACTCCGACACACAGTCGGACAAAATTTGCAATTAGACATCAATTTTCGTAAAACGGCCCATATTTGACCTCTACACAGTTGATTTCTCGCATAAAAAAGTCTCAGAAGTGAATTTAGTGGTAAAATAGCAGATGAACAATGTATACAATTTCTGAGATCTGCGCGACCTATTCAGAAGACTAAGCTGACCTCAGATCAGTGGTGTAGCCTATGTAAATGTTGGGGCATGACAAAGACTAGAGACAAATGAGGAGGAGCCGCCGAGTTGACGTCAACTAGGCGGCTCGTTGAGATTTGCCCGTTTTCAGAGGCAGTTTCAAATTGTGAGATTTGCAGAGGAAAGAGATGTCAATGGGATTTTGAGGTTCTATGTATGTCCTATTTACCCTCCAAACTGTCGTTAATCAACTATGACAAGGTAAAATCGGTTTTGCATTCTATCACCCCTTTAAGTATAGCCTCATCTTATTTTTTGATAGGATCCGATTCCTAGTATAAACTGTGCTGTCTTTAGATTTAAATGCTTCTTTAAATGTTTCAACTACAATTTGAAATCACTGAAGTCAGTTTTAAATTAAGGGAGGGTATTGAAGATAAGAAAAGAATAAAATAATCTATTGTAGAGCAACAATATTACCAGTTTAAAACACAAATAATTGAACAAAAACCTTACATACTTCTCAGAGTAGTTTGTTGTTTAAACATGTCAGTGCAGTAACATGTGGGAACTGTGTGACTTTGCATCTTAAATGCAATGGCAGATATTTGAAAGAGGTTTCATAGGTTAAATCTGAAATATTTTAACAACTTTCATTATGTGAATAACATTGTGCAAACTGTTCTCATTTATAGAGAACGTTAACGTTTCAGTTGCCAAACATGATTAGATATCTGACACAGATTGAAAAAGGACCTGTATTACGTCAAGTAAGGCCGGTGAACTGTAGCTGGTGTCAAATATCATTATTAGATGTATATTTGACACTTACACATCAAATTTATCTCATATTGTTTTGACTTTCATGTTTGTTCAGTTTATAAATAAGCTACTTCCTGCTGCTCTGCATTGTTTTGTTAATGGTATGCTTAATGGTGACACTTTCAATAATGAATTACAACAAATTATATATATATATATATATATATATATATATGCTCTTGTAACTTGAAAAAGGGCATTTTGTAGCTTATTACTTTGTTTGGTATTTGCCATATCAAATTTGTACTGATTGACTCTACCCTGTTACCTGGTCAGGTAAAAACCTCAATGTGCTTTACAGTTTTGTTTATTTGATAGACTTCATAGTAGAAGAATATTCCAAAACGTCAGAGTTCAATGTAGATCTGAATGAGGTAAATCTGATAAATATTACAGTCGTGAAAAATAATGTCCTTGTTGTGAGTGTCACCGCTCACCTTGCCTGCCAGGTACAACATGTGTGTGTCAGCATCATAGAAGGGAAACAACAGTCCTGATAGGCCGTCTATGTCCTCCTCCATAATTGGCATGGACAAATCCTCCTGGGAAGAGCAAGACACACACGCACGCACGCACGCACGCACGCACACACACACACACACACACACACACACACACACACACACACACACACACACACACACAGAGTTAAACATACCCACTCGCTCCACCCACTCTACCATCACACTCTGGCATTAGCCATATGGAGATGTTGTCTGACCTGATCCCAGAGAGCGATCTGCCGGGTGTTCCAGCGTGAAAACCCCGTGGTGAGCAGCCGCTTCATGTTGCCCAGGAACACCACTCGGTTTACACGGTGGTTCTTACAGCTGGCTTGCTGATGGAGCAGCACACAAAGATAGAGCTTTAATGGTACATGCATCTGCTAGGAAAGTTCATTGTCTTACATATAACCAGTATTTATCCTCTTGACCGTTGTATTGTTGTGACAGTACAGAGAAAGGATACAAATACATTTGTATGATGATTTACAGCAGGGGACAGCTTTTACAGTTATTCTACAAGCTTTGCATTACCAGCATGACTATTGTTATATCTCATTTACTTTTTGAATGAAATACAACAGACAACAACACGTCTCTGTTGGAATCTCTCAAGGTAAATCTGTATTTTAAGTACAGAACATTTTCATGATTTGTCCCTTTTTCCTTTCCTGTCTGTTCTACTCCCCCTGCTGCCGGCTCTTGATCACCTCCACTTGGTGCAGCAGGAGTGCAACACATGGGTCTAATCAGAAACCATTTCATGGTAATCAGGCAAGGTCAAGCATGAAATGGTTGAAAAGTGGTTTGGACTAGCTATAATAATTTGATC
Source organism: Sander vitreus (assembly GCF_031162955.1). NCBI lineage: Eukaryota > Metazoa > Chordata > Actinopteri > Perciformes > Percidae > Sander > Sander vitreus. The sequence continues at coordinate 13,841,112 of NC_135855.1, read as the reverse complement.
AAAATGTTGCCTCTTAAAAAAATTGTGAAAAAAAAAATGTCATGGAGCTGCAATTTCTCCAATGACTTTTAGGGGCTCAAGACCTGCTGAAGAACCAAAGAGACGCCATGGCCAACATGGCGTGTGTGGGTGAATATGAAATAAATATGTGATTGTATCTTATTCTAAAACTATTAGAATTAACCTGCTGCTATAACAGCCGCTCTTCTGGGAAGGCTTTCCACAAGATTTTGCAGCCTGGTTGCAGGATTTTCTACCATTCAGTTATAGCGCATTAATGAGGGTGGGTACTGATGTTGGGCGATAAGGCCTGGCTTACTGTCAGAGATCCAGTTCAAAAGAGTGATAGGATTGAGGTAAGGGCTTTGTGCAGGCCAGAAAAGTTCGTCCACACTAAATTGAAAAAAAAAAATGTCTTTATGGATGAAGCTTTTGCAACAAAGCTGGAAGTACACTATTGCTTAAAATATCTGTAGAATTAAGATTTTCCTTAATTGTAGTAAGGGGCCCAAACCATAAAAAACGGCTCCAGAACAAAAGTACACATACGTTTATAATGAACTTGTCAACTAATATATAGACACTATACTTTTAAAATCACGTGGTAAATAAGAGGTTCATTAGAGGTACATTTGATATAGCATATATAGGGACAAACAATTAATAATTTCCTCAGTAACATCAGTCGTAGTTAAGGATATTTTTAACATGAACAGTTGTTCCCTCAATATGCAGTCTCCCATAAAAATCTCAGCCCCCTCCCGCTGACCTGAAGGACTGCCCCGGAGCGCGGCTCAATGACACGCAGCTTCTTGTCTTTGCAGCTGGTGGCCAGCAGGCTGCCGTCTGTGTTGAAGGACATGCTGAGAATGACGTCAGTGTGGCAGTCGATCATTTTCACCGGCTCTCCGATCTCCAGGTTCCAGATCAGGACCTGACACAGTCGGGCAGAGCTGTTAGATGGCTGTGGTGCTTGAATGGAATTTGACTTTGCTTTTGTGTGCTACTACTAACACATCAGAGAGTATTCTCTGCTGATATAAGTGAACTAAGGAGAATATCTCCTGGTTGCAACAGAGCCTCAATGTCCCAACTCTGTTCTTTGGAAATCACTAATTTAGTTATAGAGGCCTGTTGAGGAAAAGTCGAAACACAGAGCTGTAAGAAATGATTATTTTCCATCATCAATAAATCTGTCCGTTCTGTTGTGTGTGTGTTTTGGTAAATATATTATCGTTAAGTCTATAAAATGACAAAAATGACGACCAAAATTTGTCAGAGCCTAAGCTGTCATCTTTATAGTTCATGTCTTATCTGACCAACACCCAGAAATATTTAATTTACATTGATATAGAATGAAGAAAGGTATGAAGTTCCTACATTTAAGAAGCTAGAACCAACTAATAGTTTGCATTTTTGCTTGATAAATGCCTTACAAAAATGTATCAACTAAAAATCATTTGATTAATTTTCTGTGGTTCAACTAATTGATTAGGCCAACACAATGGTATGTGATAAAAAATAGTTTCAACATTACAAATTGACGAGCTAAAAAAACACAAATTGTCTATCTAACAGTATTTGAGTATCTGAGATGGTATATTTCCTTTAACCTGTATTTAATGTTAGTTAAATCATTGTGCTGGTGATCTTCACAGTGCTGTCAGTGGATATTGTGTTGTGTTGATTTGAGCTTGTTGTGTTTGGAGTCACTCATGTGGTACCTTGTAGTCGTAGCCAGCGCTGAAGAGGATGGCGCTGCTGGTGGGGTGCCACTCGATCACACCCACCCGTCTGCTGTGGCCGTACAGCTCCAGCACCGCCTCCGTCATGTTGCGCCTCAAACCGCCCTCTGGGATCTCCCATACTCGCACCTGCCACGTTCATATACACACAGACAGTAAATATAAAGAAATACACAGTGCGCCATCTTAACACATATACATTATACAACAGGTCAAATAAGTATTGTCAGAGGCCACTTCAGGGCCTCCAATCTACGATCAGTTTGACACAACCAGATCCCTCTGATCAAAAATAGCACATGGTATCAATGTAGCCCATTGCATTAGGATTAGATGGGATTACAGCTATGTCTGGAGGCTCTGTGTTGGACCAGAAGAGATTATCCTCCAACAAGTGAAAGTACTATATAGGACTCAGTGCTATGTACCATGGCTTTACTATGCTCGGTAGATTAATGTAACAGGTGCATGTTCTGGGAAAAAAGGCCTACAGGTTCTTAGTATATGTCATGTAACATCTGAGATTAATAGTAATACTTATTTAGATTTGATATTGTATCTAATGTCATGTATGTAGTCAGTTACTTAACAGCTAGTGGATTTATGCCTTGCTCAAAGGCATTTCACGTCTGGCATGTGCCATTTTCAGGCCACAACAACAACCACCATCAGAGCTGGCCATAATGGCTTGATGACTTTGCTTTCTGGGCCAGTGGCTGTCAACTGTCCTCAGCATCTCACAATCTCATGATGTCACAGATACAGTATGTTTTTCACATCTTCAAAGTCTTACAGTCATATAGTACCATTACCCTCTAAAATCAGCCTACCTGTGTGGTAAAAATCAGATATTAAAAAGAAAGTGGGTCACTTACTGAGGTGTCCTCAGAGCAGGATGCTATGATGTTTTCAAAGAAGGGATTCCACTTGATATCCAGTACATTGCCTTGGTGTCCACACACTTTTGGGTAATGAGAGTCCAGGCGGCCACACTGAAACAGAGCGACAGAAGGATGTTATATTACATCTACTTTTTACGTTTTCTAGTTTGAGCATGTAGGTGAAAGGAATGGAAAAATTAGCATTTACAGTATACAGTAATATATTGTACTGTAACAACATGCCATAAATAAGAGATTATAAAATAATGTTATGGGAATTAAATTGAGTAAAATAGAATAGATGTATGCATGTTATCTTGCACGTAAAAATGCATAAAAAACACCCAGTATACTGTCATTTTGGTAAAACAAAATATCTCACAAAAGAGCATAAATCACACAAAACAATAGTAGAAGAGAAAAATAAAACATTTTGTTTTACATTCCCTAATAAGCAATGACAAAATGATAAGAAGAAGTACTACTGGATGCAAATAATTCACTATCTGTATTCATCTCTTAAGAACATAGCTGAACAAAACTATTCTTTTATTTCATTGATGTTAACATGAAACACTAATATAATGTAATAACAGTGAAATCACATCAGTGAGATAACTAGGAACAATCCTGAACAAAACAAAACACACCCGGTTATTGTACAGGGACATCTGAGGCACATCATTGTTATTGCAATAACCCTCAGAGTCCACAGTAGGGCAGTAGCTCATAACAACAGATGAGAGAAACCTCTTAATGTCAGTCATGTTGGCATAAATATTTGATGTGACTTCAATCCACTGACCTCTTTTTTTTATTTCCTCAGAGATTTGTGTAAGAGCATCAGTTCATGCCTCTGTGAAATCCTGTGTGTGTTTGTGTGTGTGTGTGTGTGTGTGTGTGTGTGTGTGTGTGTGTGTGTGTGTGTGTGTGTGGGTATGTGTGTGTGTGTGTGTGTGTGTGTGTGTGTGTGTGTGCGTGCGCGTGCGTGCGTGTTTACATAAACTGTCCTCACTGAACCCTGAAGATTCACTCCAGATGCATTATCAAGTCTAAACAAACTCCACTATAATAGAATAAAATATAATATAGAACTAAAATATAATGTTATTAGCAGCATTTCTGCAGCTTAACCCTCAAAGAGAGAATTAACTAATTAATTAACAACCAATCAAATCATTCCATCCTATTGCTCTGGAGACACAGGGAAATCACAAGTGATTTAAACACCATTACATACAATTTAACATAACGTTCTACAGCACAACTCTGGCCTTAGTAACCTTACGTTGGTTGGCATTAAAGAGACTTATATTCCAAAAAGACTTAACCCAGAAAGCATTTCAAACTCATTAAGTCAGTTAGTTTTCATGGTGTTGGGTGAGTTTATCCAAAACATTTTCTTCATCACATCACCTCCTCTAGTAGGCATCATCATATCTCATTCCCACATAATTGTAATGAAGAGGTTACATTTAGTTGTCAGCTAGTGTTTACCCATAGTGAACAATATTAGCTTGCTACTGACACCTAGCTTACAAGTTAGATAGCAAGCATATTCATATCAATATAATCTCATACAATGATATATACAGTTTATATAAGCTATACACAAAAAGAAAGCAGATCAATAAATGTCTTTTGAATATCACAAGTATTAGTTTAGTTAACCCACAAAAAGCAGCAAGCAGGAAGTAAATGTTAAAGACCCCTGAGGTTGTAAGAATGTTTTTTCAAGTTTGCCAAAGATACTGAAGGCTTTGCTAGCAAGATACGGAACACATGCCAAAAGCAGTAGACCTTGACAACAGTGATATGGAACATCAATAAAAGGAAAATGAAATGAAAAGAAAATTAGGAAAAGAGGAGAGAGTGTGACTAAGAAGACAGAATGATTCAAATACATAACTAACTCAAGTTAGCATTGAAAGCTCTTTGAATCACTCTCCTGTAATTCTCTGGTAACCTTGGACCACAATAGATTCTCACTACACTCACAGGAAAACTCACATTTGCTCCTACACGTAGGCTGTAAAGATGTAAATTTCAGGAAAGTAAGATATGATGGAAATGTAAAAAATGACAAGCCAGGCTAATGCCAAGATTTGATGACGCTTTAGCTTTTTCTATACAAGTGACTGAGAGGTTTGAACATGGCCTCAGAACATTAATAACATGGGATCTAAGGGACTCCTTATTAAGGTGGAACTAATTACTTGCAAAGACATAATGTCTGTTGGGAACCACAGGGTTCAGAGGGTCCATGAGGTCCTATTAGGAAATCAGAAATTACAATGGAACATTAATAGTATAAATAAAAGATAGCTATCTCTACCACAATCAAGAATACAAATGTTTAATTAAAAATCAAAATGAAAATAATGTTGCTAATGTTTATCTGGCTGACTGGCAGGAAAGAGACACAGATCTATATTAGGTCTTATTGTCTTTCTGCAGCTCATTTCCTCTATGGACTATGATTTCCTCCGATGAGCTCTCCTGGTGACGCACATATGTGCAGGCCAGGTACCAACGGCTCCAGAACACCAGAGGCACCACACTGTGATTACCAACTCTTATTGATCTGTAACTCCCAATACATCCTCATTACCACTGCTGTTCTGAGGTTACAGTATTACTACAGTACATACTATCCTAACAAGCTGCATTTAAGGAGATTCATGTTTTTAAAATATGACTCCTCTGGCTATAATATGCAATGATGTGAATGAATGAATCACATAACTGGAGGGAATTAACAACTAATGTGGATTTAATATTACAAGTTTAAGATTAGAAACTGGGTCTTTTCTATCCTGCTGTCATTGTTAGTTTCTTCTCTAAATAATTCACGTGTTGTTGCAGCTACACATCAGTGTAGAAAAAGAACAAGCTGAGTCATGCTTATTAAGTTGAATTGATATCCTGCTGCTGTGGTTTATCACATGTAAAAGGTGCAGTAGGTAAGCCTTATAAAAGTAACTTTCTGTCATATTTGCTGAAACTGACCCTATGTTCCAGTAGAACTACATGAAGCAGGTAATAAAAATTAAAAAAATCTGGCTCCTCTGGCACCACCTACTGCCTGTAGTGCGATTTGCAAAAATCACGGCCGGGGGGGGTCTAACTGTGAGTCAATCACTGCTCATGCACACGCATTCATTCTCCCTTGTGGGGGGAGGGGCTTAGGAGACCGTTTTGGGCTTTAGCGGAAAGAGGGCAGGGACTGAGAAGTTGTCGATGTTAAAAAATTTTTGGCTAAGTCCTGGATCTTCGCAATCCTACCTACGACACCTTTAATGGCATGCTATTGGTGCTTTCATATTGTATGCACCCGCAGCATGTTCTGCAGTGTGGTCGCTGGATTACTGCTTGCCTCTACAGTAGAGTAGTTTATAATGACTTCACAGTGACAATTTAATCTAACATTGATAATAAACTGTAGCAAAATAACATCCTTTTTCATGAATATGCGCATTGTGCATAATATGTTTGTAATCCCCTTCCTTTAAATGACATTAAAACATGTGCAATGTAAATTACTCTATACAGATGACTTTAGAATACCAGCGTTTCCCCTATGTACAGGCCACGGGAACCTGGTAAATATTTTGTGACAGATCGGTGATGCTGTTTTGCCTCATTGTTCATAGTAGTAGCAATGGTAGCAGTGATTGAAAAATGCACCACACCCACTGCACTCTCTTTCTTTGTCTGAGGTGATGAGGAGGTGTTTGTGACCTTGTGTGTCAATTTCTGGGCCAGTGCGTGTGTGTGCCAGGTGGTGCCAGCAGCAGTCTATCCACTTGCTAGTGGCAACCATATGGCTGTCTCGCCGGCTGTCATTGCAATATGTCTGCCATGCTTACACCTCGCTATTAGCCAAACCCACCACAGATTAGAATGTACTTTCTTTTTTTTTAAACTTATTTTTTATGCATTGATATTATAAAGTGCAGATAGACAGGAAAGGCGTTAGCGAGAAGGGATGACACGCAGCAAAGGGCCATCGAATGTTGAATTCGAGCCCAGGTTTCATAAGTTTAAGTGTAAAAGTGCCTTGCAATAAGATTATGGATTTCCTTTAGTGCTTATATTTTCATCCTTGTTAGTATTTTTTGTCATTTTTCTACCTGTTCTGAGTGATCTCATATACACGGCACTCCACGGACAGCCTCTAATGATGACATCTACTAACATCTACTGTCTTATACAAGGGGTCAATTATGTTTGCTGATTTGTTGTTTTGACTGGAAGGTACTGCATGAAACAGCAGCCACCATACCACAGAAGCTGTCATCTGTGCTGCTGCTGAATAAGAGAAATGCCTTTCTAAACTCGTCAACTCAGCAGAAACCAGAGGAAATGCTTCAGTGCAATACTTTGACGAGGAGGAAATCGATCAAGTTATGGTCTTTAGACAGGTCATGGAGAGAGTCATTGCACAGCATGAAAAATACCATAGCAAACTGTTACTGTAGATGATAATGTGCAATAGGTATTCTTTTACCCTGTAATCAGAAGATTCTCTAGTTGTCTACTTTTTTTTAATCTTAATCTTCGAACAGCTTCGGAGTCATTGGAATGGTTATATGACTTTTTTTTCGAGTTGAATGGTGGTCGTCTCGCTTCCCCATAGCGCCTGTGAGCTGAAAAACCACCCTTGCAACCTTCGGCCGGCGAGCCGTATCGCCTGATATGAGGACTCGTGATGCAATGAATTGCTTCACGGTGCTGCACACATACGCTCATTCAGGGACCGGCTAACAAAGTAGTGATGGAGTTTTTCACACTATCGTCATGGCTGAGCCGGCAAAAAAGAAGCAGAAAGCTAGGAAAGCATTGTCGGAGGAACAGAGAAAGAGAAAATGGCAGACTGACAGAGCCAGGAGTCAGACACGAGTAAACATAGGAGCTGCCAAATATCTATTCCGAAGCTGTAGGGGGAGCTCTATAGAGAAACCTGCGAGCAAAAAGCCAGAAAACGAAGAAAGAAGAAATGTCATAGCGCCCCTTTAATTGCCGTTTCAAATGGAATAGTCAGAAATAAAACTACTACTTATATCAGCGCTTTTCTTGATATTTGCTTTATGTGAATTTTCTGACTAATAAGACTTTTCTCTTTATTACTGGACTGACTGAAAACACTTGTTTGCTCAGTACACCTCCCATTGACACGTTATCTATGAATCTCTTTCTCACTCAATCCTCTATGTTTAAATTATACTAAACTATAAAAAACTTACCTTGTATTCACACGTGAAACCAGCCAATATGACCCAATCTTTCTATCTTTGCAAGCAACCTTTTAACTGTATATAACATCATGATGCAATGCAAGCATTACTTTCATTATGATGATGCTGTGCAGCTCTTCTTCATATTCAAGAGCTTGAAACAAAGTGAGTTCCATAAACAAAGAGCACTGCATCTCAACTGCTTAGAGACCTCTGAGTATAACCTGCAGCCTCACCAATTTTAAAAGCCATAGCTGAGGTAAGCAGTGTAGGACCAAATGAAAAAAAATCCATTTCTTAAATAAATTTCGAAAAGGTTATATTAAGTGATGACGTGAGCCCTTATTATGTACTCTGTTGCTCTGTATATTAAATGATAAAGCATGGCAACAGTGGACAGAGTTTGCAAATGTGACACACTTTGTTTGTGACTTCAGATAATATATATATAAATATATGAAATAAAAAAAGGCTTTCACTATCTAAGCACTTCAACTATCTAATCACCTAAATGCCAGTAGTCTTTTTTTCCATGCCTGAACTCCATAGCTGATGATGCAAAGTAAAATGTAGCTGAGATCTCCCTGCTTCACATTGCAGCAGAACTGCTCAGCTTACCGAATACTTCTTCTGCCTGATAACAGCTTGACTTGACTCTGCTTGGCAGCCAAGAGCTTTTCAAGTACCTTGGCACAGTCGCTCTTAAAGAGGCAAAGCACTTTAAGGTTTCTCAGACCTACACTGAACTACAAAGTGGAGTGAGGCAAATTATGTTATAGCCTTGTGGGAAAATAACACTCATATTTGTACGGCACAGTCCATAATACAGTGAAACATAAAAAAAATATACCAATAATACCTCAATTCACAATAGGCACAACAGCAACATTTAGAAACTATTCTATACTTTATATCTTAAATGCAGTTCTTGGAAAAATTCTACACTAAAGTGTAAGACAATTTATCCCTTTACTATCTGCATAATACCTCTAAAATGTGTGACTGTGAGGCTATCTTCCATATTAAAATCTGCAATACTGTTGTATAATAAATAACCCAGCACAAGCAGTAAAGCAGAATTGTATTTGCTGAATGTGAGGGAAATTTTCAGTAAAAAGAAACGCATTCCCTTTTCCTATAATGAGTAAAACAACTTTCCACTACAACAGAGGCCTTTTGTCTTGTTTATGGGAAATACCAGTGTGCCTTTATGTGATCGCATTGGCAAATTCTACCCTGTTACAACTTTAACTTTAAATGCTGGCTTGAGGATCTAAGGCTGGCATGCTCTGCAATAGCAGGGAGCGTCTGTGGTGAATTTGTGCGAAAACAGTTGAAAAAACTTAAGATCTTACAGTGCTGTGATGTAGCTGAAACCTCAGCGTCCTAACAAATCTGTGGACAATATGTATTGTCTAAACCCTAAACAAATATAAACTGTAATGCACCTTAACATCCTAAATGCTTTGACTCACAGTGAGTCACTCAAGCTATGATTGTTAACGAAACATAATGTTCATTTTGAATAATGTACAAATGCCCAAAGACTGTGACTCTGAACTAGCAACAGCTGAGCATTTTTAAAGCTATAGTGCGTAGTTTCTGCCGCCCCCATGAGGAATTCTAAGTAATGACAACAAAACTGTTCGGCGCGTCCACATGATACAGCCTTCCGAACCCCCCCCCCCACCACCTCCACGCAGTTGCTAGTAGCCAAGGAGGACACAGAGGATTAAAAAAACATGATGGACCCTTCAGAAGAGGTAATTATCTTCACTTGAGTTTCTGCGTGGGAAAGTCACCCGGACGACACAATCTTCTGAACATAGCCATACTGAGAAATACAGAGAGAGTTGTGTGGAGCTGATAGTCTTAGCTATGTAACTCATTTGGCAATGGCTAGAATGTAACAGATGTTCATTAATGTCAAAAAGTTACGCACTAAAGCTTTAACACACAAAATGAAACATCACATATCTCCCCTGACACTGAAGTGTACAGTAAAGTAGAAAAATAACCTCAGGGGTCTCCAAAGATGGGAAGACCCCATTAAATCTTTGACCTTGGTCGGCATAACAACAAACAGCAAATCAAGCATGTGGCAGTGCCAGTTACCTGGGAAACAGGTATAACAATGAAAGAACCTCCGCCGGCACTCTCGGTGACAACTGCCAGGAATGTGGAGTTGACGGCACAGAAGTGGTTGTCATGGACGTTCTTGGTGATGGGGACACCGTCGAAGCAGTGTTCCCGGTTGCCCACTTTTCCGTAGACATTTCGAAACTTGGAGCTTCGGTAGGTCGGACGCCATGACATCTGAGGAGAATAAATAAATATACAAATTAGTTTAAGTTTTGTTATTTTACAGAACATCCTGATAGATTACTTGAGCTTCTTTATTAGGGCTGCAAGTAACAATCATTTTTTATTATTATTAATGAATCTGTCCTATTAAGCATCTGTCAGAAGATGTCACAAAATGGTAAAAGATGCCCATCATAATTTTCCACAGCCCACTGGGATGCATTGCTTTTTTTGTCGGACCAAAAGCCCAAAACCCAAAGACAGTCAAATCATTGCAAATTGTACAGAATATAGTTTTCAAACGTAATAAAGGATAACAGCTTTGACCTGGATTTGCCATCCAGAAAAAGTATTTTGTAGATTCAGTTTATTGTGGTTCAACTTTAGGTATGCTTCAGATGACACAGCTTTTGTGTTATTCATTGTGTCCAGTGTAGCAAATAGAGTCGGGTTTTTGACATTGTCTGTAGGCAGGAGAGAGGAACATTTAGCCAAGCTGATACTGTAACATCACAAAAATGTTTTTTATTGCACTGTAAGGGAAAGTTACTATATCCTTTGAGTATTGTTTGTAACTTGACATGATGATATTGCACACAGCATCAATGAAGCCTAATGTCAATTTCCCATCTACCAAACCCACAGTTGCAAGGTGGGCTGTCCCATCTGTGCAGACATGATAACTGTCACACATACAGTTGTGGGAAATCGTCCAAATTGGTCACGGGTGTGAGACCTTCGAAGGGTGAAAACTGGGTGACAACGGTTTTGACACCATTTCATGTTGCCTTAGAGGCGCTGATTAATGTGTCAAGAAGGAAAAGCAATGATAGAGACATTTTCTTCCAAATAACTTCACTCACAGAATAGGACAGCTGTATAAATCAAAATGACATATTACAGTATGTCCTGTTGTTCCTCACTCTATTTTGGCTCACATGGATCTTGTACAACTGAAAAGCAGCCTTTGTTTACAGCCACTACACAACAAAAGAGAAGTGGTTACGTTTGACTCAAGACGCTTTCTTTTGTTTATCAATCCACCACAAGAATGCATCGATTGAGCTCTTGATTGTATTTGGCGTGAGATACGCTCTGCATAAGGACTTTAAGGTTGACTCAGTCACAGGAAGTGGATGTCAAATGCCCTTTGTTTCATAAGGAAAGACGGTGTCATTTTTTCTGAGAAATCTTCTGCAACCGGATCTGTTTATGAGAATAAATTCCAGTGACTCTACTGATGGACTATATCAGTTCACAACAGGAACTGGCAATTAGAGGATTTACGACTCTTGTCAGATCAGTAGCAGCAATGCTGGGTGACATCAGGCAATCCTCTATTCAGCATTGTTCTTGAGATGTGGAGGGGAACTGGTGGGAGTGGTGTACACATGCAAATGGAAACATCCTCAGACCATGCGGCTGCCATTGTCTTTCCCCATCCCTTTCCATCTCAAACCAGACTGGAAAAATGGCATCCAGTAGGCTACAATAGTGTGGGTGATCATCACTTTGCCCTCACTTCAGCACTCAAATGTGGCAGCTGTAGAGAGTCTGCAGCAGTATTACAGTACCACTGCAGTTACAGTGTCACAGCGTGTTTTAGAATTTTGCATATGGTGCTGAAAATATTAATTGATTATGTAAGGAGGCAAGATAGTTCATTAACAATAATTTTCTGCCACTTAACTACACTGCATTTCCCTGACATCTAGTTAGTAGTTACTCATTCAATTTTGATTTTACATACATTTATAAAACATGATGTATTATAATAGATTTAACTACCTGTATTGGCTATTTCTCCACAATCAAAATCAAACAAACTTAAAACCAAAAGGTGAATGAAGCACCATATGAATGAAATGCACGCAGACAAAATAAGTCCATTGGTAATAGGGATGTTTCTGTGTTTTCTTGTGGTATATTTATCCTAAGCAAGCAAACAAAGACCAAAGAAACATTGCTCCTCCTGCCTCTCTTGCTCCGGTAAAAAAGAAAAAACACATACCCACCCATGCCCTCCCTGCTCCGATACCTGCCTACCTACATAGACCTAAGGTGCCTGCAGTGCTGTCAAATTCTTGCACAACCAAGAACCAACAAATAAAATAATGTCTAAATGAAGAAAATATCTAGACGGTCCAAACTTTTTTTTAAATATCTCGGACACTACCCAACAGAACATAAAACTACTTGACCAGCTACAACATTTAAATAATGCATACAGTAATCAGTTATAAAACAATTATTATGTAATATACATAATAGGACAATTAGCCATTCTGCATACCAATTACTTTTCATTTTAATACTTTAAGTACATTTTACTGGTAACACTTCTTTACTTTTACTTTGTAACATTTTGAAGGTAAGACTTTTACTTACATTTACTATTTTTACACTGAAGTATTGCTACTTTTACTTACAGTACTGTAAGTCAAGGATCTGAGTACTTCTTCCACCATTGCTCAAATGTGACAATTTGCTGCCTCTCTCCATTTTGTATAATTGTATATTGAATATCTTTGGGTTTTACACTGTTGGTCAGACAAAACAAGCAATATGAAAACGCTGATAATGAAAATAATGTTAGCAGGTTGCAGCCCTATGTATCATTCTACTGTGAGCAGTTCATATGCAGCATATAAATATCTAAACCCTTATCCCATTCAAACCCAGATTGAGTGCTCTGAACCCATGTCTGTATGAGCAGCATAATAGCAGCTTGTTGAAGAATTAATGTAGAACAGAAGAGCAGCAGAAAGTGGCCTGAGGGACGGTTAGAGAAGAGGGAATGAGGAGACTCGCCTGCTTTGAGCTCTCTTTACAAGGATGCTCATTCATTGGTCACTGGGGTATGGCACAGAGAGGATATCTGTGTGTGTTTGTGTCTTTCTTATCTCACGAGGGTTTGCAGCATGAGAACACATGCATGCACGCACGCAAGCACGTGCGCGCACACACACACACACACACACACACACACACACACACCAAAACGCAGCAGCATGCACATACACAAAAGCACAAAACTAAGAGAAGAAAGTGACTTAGTATCCATCAACACCGATCATAAGACTCCCTCTGGGGTTCAACAGGCCTTCTCAACTTTGCAGACAGTTGTTTTTGTTGCATATTTTCACCATAAAAATGTTTAATGCCAACCTGGATAAATAAATCTCCCATTTTGTATCTGAATACCAAACTAATGTTCTTGTAATCACCCTGAAAATGCCAACTTACCTTACCAGTGTCCTTACAGTGACACTATAGTCACAGTGTTGCTGCGGCCTTCTCAGAGTGCAAACATCCACCGTCCTTTCTATGCGAGCTGCCAGGATCTCCTATCTTCCTTCCTTCCTTCCTTCCCCTTCAAATCCAAGCAGGCAGGCTGTCTCTGCTCTACCTCCTTCACTCTCATGTTTTTCCTCCCCCCTCCCCTTTAAAATCTCTCCTCCTACTGGTACTGATAGCTGGAGGGCTAGCACTCCCCCCTTTCCTCCTCTTACCCGTCTCTCCCATCCTGCCACTCAGTCAGCCCTCTGTCTCTGTCCGTCTCGACCACAGTTCATGCTCCAGCCCAGCCAGTAGTGGCCATTCATCCTCTTTCCTCTCTCACAAACTGTTTGTTTGGAATCACAAGGCCCTTCTGGGCTGATTCCCAGCAGTTTTTCACTCCCTCCACCCTCCCCTCGTTTCATCTCTTATCTCTACTCTAATCCTTCCCTCCACAGGAATGAAACCTTCCTAATATCTGTAAAGACAGGTGGAAGCTAGAAGGAACGTCTGCAACTATGGACCTTGTTAGCAACTGCAGCAGGGCCAAAGGCCTTGTGATATCACTTTCAAAAATAGTACAATGCAATACACGCGGTCAGACTGTTGCTTTAAAAACAAAAAAACTTGGAAGCATGTATAGAAGTAATATAGAAGACATCTTTACGGTAAGGTGTTGTACATTTCACAGTCTTAAAGCTAAGAATGTTGTCCTTTAACTCCATGTCTGTATATTTTACACATACAGCTTATTTACTCTAGCTATAGTCAGACATTCTAGATTTTGTCTTTGAGTCCGTTTTTATCCTTTAGTGCCGTGGGAACATAAAAATACTTTGTGGGGAAAAAATAATTCTCCCATCCTTCGATTAAACTTAATAGTATAAAAGTAAGCAGATTAAAACATTTTCTCTACACCCTTTTAATGACATAAATTTAGTTTGTAATCAATTGAAACCATCATAAAACAAGTTTATTATATGTATTTATAGGGGAGGTAGTGCAGTTGTGTATTTAGTTTCCACATCTTGCTCAAAAAATATCTTCTTACACCTAATCTAATAAAACATGTGACTTCATGTTCTGTTACAAATGACTTAAACCTCTCGAACATCTTAAATGGATCTTTACAAATATGTCAAAGTATTAAAAATAAATAAATAATTGCCTTCTGTGTCAAAGTAGATTTTAGTTTTTTATATTATAGTTATAAGACGTAGGAGCTGTGTGTGACTCAACTAAGAAATTAATAAGATCTTTGACCCGCGTATTATCATCATTATGTTACCATGATCTGAAATGTATCAACAAGGTGCAAGCAACACTTAACTGACGTTAATTTGAACACCAGTGTTTGTTCCTATTTAAATAGATGACTCCATTAGGAACAATATAAAAACAACACTGACGAAACCCCTTTGCCAGGAATATGTGAATTTATTTCCACTGACAAATTAATATTACAGAACCTGTAAATCCTAAAAATGTCTTTTGCATCCTACTCAAATGCATATTTAAAGAATGAATGGAGCTGGAGATAATTGTGTGACTCCAGCTGCTAAATCACTGCCTGTTCCTCACTGACAAACCCTAAAGTCTCTTTCACTACAAACAGGTTCTGAAATGACCGACAGATCGATACACAGAGGCAGGTGTAATAGTGAAAATTGCCTCCCCTGATGTTTGTCCGTGTGTTTGAAATGTGGGTGGAGCCCTTGAGGTTCACTGTGAAGGAGGTTTGCCTTTGGCCTCTTGGCTCGTTGTGTACAGTATATGTGTGTCTCTTTGTGTGTAGTTTACTTGTCTTTATTATTTGTTGTACATGTGTGTCCGTTTATGTGCCTGCGTCCATGTCTGACCATGTGTTGCTTGTTTGCAGTAGTAAACATTTTATGTAGTGTTCATGGCTGCAAGGCAGACCACTCCAGAGAGTAGAGTGTTTACTGATTTTTTTTTACGTCTTGCCTCAAGACACTGCTGCTGCTCTGTGCACACTCAATCTTTCTCTTTCCTCCTCTCTTTTTGAGGTTTTAACCCTCCTTTCCGATATCCTAAAAGCAGCAAATATTTGTGTCTCGGTAAAAACAATCACCAAAATATAAAACTAGCTGTTGAACGGCAACAAACCACTAAATAAAATATTTATTTTCATGAGAATAGCAACATCACTTGGCTTTGCTCTCCCATCAGCCAAGCTGTAGTCCAAAATTCTCTCTCTTCTCATACTATACACAGTCAGTGGCAGCATACTGACTCATTATGAACCATAAAAGGCCATTCAAACACCACCAAATCAAATCAATGGGTCAAACTATACCAATCAAGATTTTCTTAATGTTGGTGCCAAATAAGGAAGTAGGCCCATTTGAAATCACATTCAATAGATATAAAAGGGAAATCCACAGGGAGACTGCATGTCTTGTCACTCAGGCATAGTGAAGTCCTGTCAAGCCGACATGGTATGTTCTGTGTTTTCCTTCTCTCCCTTGACAGTCACTCTGTACAGTCATTTATGATGACTTCCCGTCTCTGTGAGGAGCAAATATCACAAAAAGCGAGATATCCTATTGGTTCTTTTGGCCACATTTCCTCACAGCGTGAAGTGGGATCTTACACAGGAAGTGTCACAGCTTGGCTAAAAGTGCAAGAATAGTTTTCTACACTGCTATGGTAATGCCTAACAGGACAAGTGGTTCTAAAAGTTTCATTGAGACGATAGACTATTAGCCCACTTATAGACCAAATCTTACTTAAAGATCAGTTGAAACTGATGCCTAATGCCTGATGCAGACAGCCTTGCATGCAATGTTTGCTGACAGCATCACATACACACAAAAGTGAACAAAAGGCACAGCCAACACTGCAGGCGATGGCAGCTGTGAGCAAGTGGCTAATGGAACAAAATGTAACAGAACAGGATAGATTTAACACACCTGCTCCAGCAGCCCAAAGTAAATCAGTCCATCTGGGTTTTTGTCGGATTTTCCAGATGGCCAGTTCAGGAATGTTGGAAAGGTAACCTTTTATTTGAGCCTGCATTCATTTCAATCAGTTGGAAAGAGAGGCCACAGGAGCTCTTGGAACTCACTCATTCTCTATTATCTGGCCCATCTATGTCTATTATATCATTTCCGGAGTTTCTCACACAAATAAGAAAGCCACACAAACACACCAAAAAGGCTCAACTGGTAAAAGGTCAGGTGAAATGGCAAAATCTTCCTACTATTCATGTCAGCCCTTCCACCAACGATAGCTCATGGGCTCATTGGCAGGTGGAGGGTGGTGGTGCTACGTGAACTCCACATGTCACATCTGCAAAACTACAGTATACTGCTGTATTACAATGCCTATTAACTGGACAAATACCCACATGATGTCTCTTTAATAAGTCACAGTAGAGCTCGCTGGTGCAATTGTTTTACTGCATGCCTTAAAGGACATATTATTTGTTCCATTGAAACTACTATGGCACACAGTAATGTCAGAGGTCAGTTATTTGCTTAATGTTTGACAGTTGAATGGGGCGGACATGTAAAGATGCTTCATTTAGAGATTAAAATAATAAAAAAAACAATCAGCTGTAAATTCCACCTGCCGCTGAAAGGTGACGTATTTGTTGTAATACTCAAAGGTGCGTTTAGCCCCATTTGTGACCTCGGCACTCCGTATGTTATGTCAATCTGTTAGTTAGTCAAACATTAGTCTATATCCATGACGTTCCACTTCCGGGATTGTTCAGGTGCTGCCGGAAATTCCACCGCATGTCTTTCATTGCGCTTCC